>NC_056703.1:16234797-16376105 GCF_018831695.1 Puntigrus tetrazona
CTGGATTCGCTTATTCATCAGGCCTCTCTGTATTATTTATGAACGGGTGAAAGACAAGGGCGAACATCTTTATTTTCAGATGTCTATGGATAAGGGGCTTGCTCTGGGAGATGATTGGCCTTTCGCTCATCTACAAAGAACCTCTTTTCCTTTGATATTTCTATGAAATTATCACATCTCCAACGGTTATATCACAGCCCTTTCCTTTGCCTGCCAAACCCTTCTTTGACCCGCTTTGTGTCACCCACTGTCTGTGTTTCAAAGTAACTTGTTAATTAACTTTGATGTTCACTTATCTTTTACAGGATTCAAACCTATTTTGTCTTTTTTTTCCCCCTCCAGTCTTCAGTGAGAGGAGAGAATATTACGATCTTTGGCTGCCTGAATCATGGGATGCCACTCTCCCTTCACGACAACACATCAGTCTCGTGTGAATCTGGTAGGACATTCTATCATTTAATCTAAGAGGAAACTCATTAAGCCATATGTAGTCATCATCACATTTTTAAATATTGTTTGCAATTCTAAGAAAATAAAAAGGTAAAATATAATAGTAAAAGCGTTTTCTTTTTACTATTCGAAAAAATAAATCACAATAATAACATGCTAAGTTATCCAACCATATGTTATATAGTGAAAAGTGAGTGATTTAGCAAATATATAGTTACAGTGGTATATTGTGGTAAAGTACAGTATAGAAAAAAGACTAGGGGCAGACAATGTTTAAATTTATTTCCGTTTGTCTTTTAAATTGCTTTGGGCCAGTGCCCTTTGCTGTAATGTTCATGAAGACGGCTCACGTTTCCTAGGGCTTTGATCCAAAACCATGGCAGTAAAAACAATGAAGTGTCTTTTTTGGAAACAATTCAGGTGAGACAAAGTAAGATGTCACCATTTCTATGCAAATGCAACATAAATTGCATCGCATAGTTGCAAGTGAAATGTGGTAAACTTGCTTCTATCGCATGAATTTTCTTTTATGGTCCATTTTATGGTTGAGCACATCACTCAGATACGCACTTACCAGGGTTTTCTCACAACAATAATTGCCTTTACCTGTTTATGCTTTCTTTATCAGAATCAGTTTCAGGATTTCATCTCTCCATCAACACCACTGCAAATATCACCAAGCTGAGGATTCCCTACCCGCAAACGGGCACGTGGTACCTGAGCTCTGCGATCCATGTGTGCCACAGAACACGGGTGAGCACATTTATATGTCTTTCTGTTTATGCTTTCTGCACTAAATTATCAGACTGCAGTTGCTGTGAAAAAGATGTGAAATATTCATTGCACTCCATGTATTTACCTTCTTCAACGTTTAGCAAGTAGTAGTAGCAGCATGTGAACTGTGCCATGTTTCCTATTTGCTGCTCTGAAATACATTACTTGTGAAACGATTCACTTTATGTTGACCGAGACTCTTGTAATCTTACATCGTCTCATTCAAAATGAAAATTAATTCTGACAGTGAGAGTTTGTGTTAGGTTTGATATCTTCATTCAAAATTGCACACTGTGTTTTTACACACACACACACACACAGACTTTAAAGTACATTTTCACACTAACACAGAAATTATAACATCAGCTTTGACTTATAGTCGCATATACACATTTCATATTATCTTCGTTAGAATGAAAGTTCTATTATAATTTACTCACCCTTGTGTTGTTCCAAACTTTTTCTTTCTTCCACTGAATACAAAAGGAGTTATTTTTCTCTACGAAAGTACAAATAATAGGACTGAGGAGTTCAGCTTCAAGAAAAGGACACAAAAGCGCCATAAAAATATTGTAAAAAGTGATTCATGCAACTTGTGAACTATAACTCTTGTGAAGCCGTGTGTGAGAGAAACAGAAGATAACATCTCTAATTTTGGACTGTTTCTCACACAAAGCTTAAAAGCTTTTGCAACCCTAAAAGCTTCAATCCCCATTTATTGTAAATGCATTCAGAATTCTCAGAATGTTCAAAGACATTCCATGCTGTTGATTTTTGGTAGTTTTCCTAAAAGCTTCTATTCGACTTTTCACTTTTTTCTTGTCATCTCCATGCTCTTGGACAGGTTCGAGATGTGTACTAATGTAACAGCTGAGGTGTACCTTCTCTCTTACCTGACCCCCTGCATCAATGACTGTGGCACCTATGGCCAGTGCAAACTCCTGCGGACCAACAACTACCTGTATGCTGCGTGCGAGTGTAAAGCAGGTCAGCACCCAAAACCCTATAGCAATCACAAGTATCCGGCTTTTTTAAGTCATTCTATGTTGAATTTTCTCCAGCCATTACTTCACAAATCATTCCATTATGTTGATTTAGCACTCAAGAAACATTACTTATTATCAGTGTTGAGTTGTGTGAAGTTCATAAATGCTTTTTTTTTTTACTGTGTTCTTGCTGAAGAAAATAAAAAATAAAAATCAGTCAAGTAATTAATCGTCGAGCTTACTGACCTAAAATTTTTTAAAGGTAGTTAATTTTCTTCATAATGCTATAATTGCAGTTTGTTTAGTTGTGTTTGATTTTGCCAAGAATCACGCACTTGCCATAATTACATATTAGATGTAATTATGTATCACAAATCAAAAGTGGCACAGAATTCCCCCAAAGGTCCTTAGAAGTGGCGTGCAGGACAAGTGTTGTTTCCTACACTTATAATGTGACACGTGTTCTTGAAGACTCCTTGAAACTTTATCTTTCAGGAAAACAAAAGAGCAGGAATTGTGTGCGATTTAAAAAAGTGAACGAGTCTGTCCTCCTCCCCAGGGTGTTATCACCCTTGCGGTTAATATGATGATAATCGTAGTAATATTTTATAATTCCATTTATTATCTTTCTCCTCTGCTGTCAGATGCCAATCAAACTTAATTGGCATGTTAAATGCTTCAATTACACATGTGCCAATCATGTTGCTGCGTAACTGTGAGATCACAAATCAAGTGGTTTTTAATTAGAGGACATTTGATGATCCTGAGAAATATGCTAATCACAACCTCTCAATTACAGCACCATTATAAAGCTCTGGTGCCTCGCTTCCCCTCTCTCCTGGATTCCTACCATAGTTTCTTTTGTCATTAGCATAGACAAATTTACCCTTTTAATGAATGTTTTCTGGCAAACAGCTGAGTGCTCTGATACAGCATGCATGCAAAGCTCTTCTCTGTTCTCGAGTGTCTGGTAAAGCTCAATTGACCGTCTTTGTCGACACTCAGCGAGACTTCAATCACGACATGCCTTTGAGGATTTTTGTTTGTGCTTTGGCTAATTAAGGCTTCGTAATCAGAGAGATTTGTGGTGTGTTTTCTAGCATTTTCTATGAGAGGTGAGAGGTGCAGTACATCTATTTCCTTCATGGTGTTTATATAACAGTAGGCTGCCCAAATCCAATCTATATTTATGAAGCTGTTTACAACAGCTGACAGATGAGGAACAGAATGTGTGTGTGAACGAAGAAGAAAGCATGTGTATTTCTGTTAAGGGTTTTTTTTTTCTTTGTTAGCTTTACATACATTGCCAGTGTGCGTGTTTTATTATTTTGTTTTTCGTTTGCTTAGTTTGCTTTGAGGATAGGGACAGGGTACATTGTACACTACCTTTTAAAAACTTGGGGTTGCAAATGCAATACAGTAAAAACAGTAATATTATGAACAGGGTTTTACATTAACTTTTTGCTCAGCAGCGACTGTGGCTAATGGTTTTCCAGATTTACTAGCCACTCTACATTTTTACTGGCTGCAATTTTCTTTTTGGGAAATGACATTTTGTATGACTAAATAATGCACACAAATATTTCCAAGTCATTTGATCTATTTAAAGGGCAGTTTTCCCCACTACCGTATTAAAAGCATGAATAATCTTTCATAATAGATTCCTTATTAATAATTTAACTTAATATAATGAGATAATATAAGACTGTTACCAGTCATATGAAATCAGCATCTACAAAATCAAAGATCTGTAGAAGAAACAGAAGTGACTGAAGCAGCATTCAGATGCATTTATGACAGTAATATAGCACAAATGCATTTACACTGCATGAAAAATTATAACAGCATAATGTTGTGAGCTTGGTGTTTTAATATGCTTATAGATATATATACAGTAGTGAACATTTGAAGCGTATTTAGAACTAGAACGACTAGAATGAGTACTGTTTGAGCTTTAAGAAAGCTATAATGAAAGATTTTGATCCATTTCAATGTTTGCATTTTCAATTTATATTATAAATACGAAATGTTGGAAAAAAGACTTCTAGGCTACTAAAAGGCTACTATAATACCAAACCGCCAGTAGGTGGCAGCATCTTCAATGACTCATCTTAATTAAAACCTTCAAACGATTTGTTCAGACAGCTGTTTAATTCAAGAATTCAAAGAATTAAGTGCCTGTCCTTATGAATGGACCACTGAATCATTGACTCAAATGATTCCAATTTCAAAAACACAAATCATTCATTAACAAAACACCCCAGCTTTGTGTGTCGCATATGCCCGACAGTTGCTTTAACTATTTGCATGAACCAAATGGTGCAAAAACAGTCAACAATATATCTTTTCAATAAATTCGCATTAACTCTTGTATAAAACTCTTGCACAACTCTAGTTGTGTCATGTTGCTTAACTCTATGTATGTTATAAATATTTTCTTCTGTGCAAAGTTCCGTTCATTTGTTTCGATTTCTCCACAAGATTGTCTCACATAGACGAGTCGCGTGTGACTTATTTGTGTTACCTTGTTGCTTGTTTTATTATTAATCGTCATTTACTTGCACCGAATGTCCTTCTCATTGAAATTTGGGTGCAGTTAGATGTTTTAATCAGATTAGTTGTCTGGTCAGGCACGTAAAATGATCTTCTTTCATTCGCCTTCAAAAAAATCTACTTGTCTCAAACAAGCATTAATGTTGAGTTATATTACTGAAGTGGCTAGTGAGACTGACTGTTACCTGCCACAGCTGAAATACTGATTATCAAATATTATTAATGTTATGAGTAATTAAATTGTAATTTATTTCTGTGATGGTAAATCTGAATTTTCAGCATCATTACTCCAGCCTTCACTGTCACATTATCCTCCAAAAATCATTTTAATATGCTGATTTGCTGCTCAAGAAACTTGTATAATTGTTGAAAACTGGTCTGCGCCTTCAAATTTTAGTAATAATTTGCTTAAATTCATGTCATTCAAAACTTATGCTCCAAAATATCACTTTTTTTCCCGCAGAACATAAAGAGAAATGTTTTGCTTTTCCATGTAATCACTATTACCAGATCTGACATTTCTGGATTTATGCCTAAACCTGTATCTTTCAGGACCATTTTGATTCCAGCTAGGACTGTTCTGGTTAGTAATTTGTGTGTGCTTTTCTAGGTTGGGATGGCTGGGGTTGCACGGACAACACAGAGGCGTACTCATACGGCTTCCAGCTGCTCTCAACTCTCCTTCTGTGCCTCAGCAACCTGATGTTCGTCCCACCTGTGACCATCGCCATCCGCAGTCATTACCTGCTGGAGGCATCTGTCTATATTTTCACCATGTTTTTTCCACTGTGAGTCGGAAGGCCTGGTTTAAACCAATAATAATAAAAAAAATGGGGCTAACATAAACATTTCAGTTACTGCTTGCATGGCATTAACAGGTAATATTACTGTCTTCATGAATCATATGAAATTAAAACAAGATATGTAAAGCTTCAAACATAAGAAAAAACCTCTAAATTCTGGATTTGACATGTTGCACTGTAACTTGTAAATCATCTTAATGGATCAGTCAGATGAAAGAACTGGAACTAACTTGTATAATTAATATTTAATACTAGATTTGCATTCTGTTCCAGTTATGAACAAATATGCCTAATTAACGCAATAAGCACTTGAAGACCTGCTGACTATCACACAAAGCCGTCTCACAGAGTCCTAATTTAGCGTATCAGCGGCAGCTGAAGTATGAAGATTACAGTTAAGAACCAATGACATGTCAGAGTGTCATATTTTATTCATGCCTCTACTGACCTTCCCTTCTTGTTTTCTTCTTTCATCCCTGAACAGTTTTATCATGCCTGTGACCAGCCAGGCATTGTGGTCTTCTGCATCATGGAGTATGACGTGCTGCAGTTCTGTGACTTCCTCGGCTCGCTCATGTCTGTATGGGTCACTGTTATCGCCATGGCCAGACTCAAATCCATTATCAAACAGGTAAAAATCACTCAAATGCAAACTCGGAGCAAACTTCATTTCCATAAACCTTGTGGTTCTTCCCTCACTGTGGTGCTTCCAAATGTTTTGTAAGCGTGGTTATAATATTCAAAATGATTTTGCATTGAACAAAGAAAAAATTTTCAAACCAAACTGAAACTTGTACTAGCATTAAACATTTTTAGGGTAAGTATGATTTTAAAGCAATTCATTTTAATTAAAATAAAAGTGACAAAAAGAATTATATAAGGTCATAAATTAGTTTTATACTAAATAAATACTGTCTTTTGAACGTTATATTCATTAAAGAATACTGAAATGCATCAGTTTCTAGAAAAATTTACTGTATTTTATATAAATTAAACGCAGCCTCGATGAGCATAAAATATGCCTTTTTAAAGCATTACAAATATTACCGAAATCAAACTTTTGAAACATAGCGCATATACCAAAAATGATCTTTTTAGGGCCATTGTATATAATAACCACATTGGTTGAAATTAAGTATGAAGGCCCTGGGGCCCAGAAATGCTGTATATTTCTTGTGTCATCAGTTTCTATAAATTCGTTTTGTGTGATTCATAGAGGCCAGTAGTTTTTCATGGACCTTATTGCCAAGAAAAGAGCTTTCCAAGATGTGCAAGAGAGCAGAAATTTTGTCCACCTCTGTAAAGCGCTTACACAGAGTGTAAATATACGAATGTCAGCAGTCTGTCATGTGCTGTCATAATGATGGTGACATTTCGCTGTGGAGCTGAGTAAATATAGGTGGACACTTTCAGGTGTGTGCACACTCTTTAGTTCTGTGGTCTTCAGCTGCTCAAGCGCAGAGAAAGAGTAAGATTCAAGGAGATCACACAGGGAGAAAGATGGTAAGAATGTGATTAAATT
The DNA here is from genome assembly GCF_018831695.1 of Puntigrus tetrazona. NCBI lineage: Eukaryota > Metazoa > Chordata > Actinopteri > Cypriniformes > Cyprinidae > Puntigrus > Puntigrus tetrazona. The sequence continues at coordinate 16,241,886 of NC_056703.1, forward strand.
AAAGTTTGAGTAATTTAGAATCAGAGAAATAAAGTGACGGGACTGCAGTTTGTGATGGAAGCTTCTAATGGAAAGAACAAGAAAAAATAGCTCTCCTCTAGGGAGAACGCTTCTATATGCGTTAGGTGATTGCGTGTGTTTTGCTGAGTGCTGCAGTTTGCAGACACTAATCAAATCACCCATGTCACAACAGTTCTGAACTTTAGGGGGGAAAGAAAGAGAGTGAGAGAGACATTTTTAGCACCACCACTCTTTACTTACAGTCTGTCTGACAGAGGGCGGCCGATGCAAGATGGTCCTAATTGGACTGGGGATTCACTATCGCCTCTAGACATGATGAGTCGTCGATGTTTGGGCTAATATTTTTTCTCTTTTCTGCTTTCCTACCAGGTGCTGTACTTGCTGGGGGCGATGGCTCTGTCAATGGCCTTACAGCTGGACCGCCATGGCCTGTGGAACCTGCTGGGTCCCAGTCTTTTCGCTTTAGGCATCATGGCCATCGCCTGGGTAAGCAGGACTGTGCACATGCATAGATTCCATGTGTTTAGGATTGTGACGCATCCTTATTAAATGTTTAATATATCAATAAAACATGTCAGAATCGATTTCAGTTATATGGCTGAGAGCATAAAAAATAACAGATGTTAAAGTTGTGGTTGCAACCTGTGTCTTCTAAACCTACAACCTGCAAATGTTGTTGTGCTGGACTTCAATGGTCTGGTTTAAGTTGGTCAGCAGGTCTCCTAGCTGGTTTAATTAGTCTTCCAGCTTGGCCAAGCTGGTTTTAAGCTGCCAGTTGATCTCCCAGCTGGTTTATCAATGCCTTATCCGGTTTAGGCTTGTCTTCAACTGTTCTAGCTGATCTTCCAGCCTAGACTGGACAGCTAGTTGGTCTCCCACCTGGTTTAACTGACCCTTCAGCCTGGACAAGCAGTTATTTAGCTGGTTTAGCTAAGCAGCCAGGTGTTCTTACAGGTTTACAGGTCTTAGTTGGTTTAAGCCTGACTAGGCCCAAAATCCTTTTAAAAGTATATCAGATCAGAAAAAACGTTCTCTCTCTCTCTCTCTCTCTCTCTCTCTCTCTCTCTCTCTCTCTCTCTCTCTCTCTCTCTCTCTCTCTCTATCTATATATATATATATATATATATACACACACACACACACACACACATTTACACACACACACACACACACACACACACACACATATATATATTATATAAAAACAAGTGTAAGTGAATAAAATACATTTTTGAATGTTTATAAATGTAATGAAAACATATTATAAGGCAGTGTGCCTGTGTTCAAAAATATGTTCTTTCAGTCCGTGGATCCGGCAGTTAAATGTCAGAGCTATTTTTCTTTGGCTGTTGAGTGACAACAAAGCACCTTTTCAGTATCTATAATTTATGAAGGCATTTCACGTTACCTGGTCCAGTACGCGCCCCTTCGTTTAAGGCTGCATTTATCTATGCATTAGCGTGGTGTGGCATTAAAAAGTTTTTCTGTTCTGTCAGTATTAGAGATGCCCTTGCTGTTCCATTACCAGGCAGCTTGTACTTTATGCTAATTCCTCAAGCGACCACACTGCTTTCCTGAAGTGAGATGATAAAAAAATAATGGGTGTTGGGCGAGGAAAAGTCTTTGCCAGAGCCTCTGGCAAATTACAGTTGAGTGTGAGAAGCGCGTCCTCCCTTGAGTCGTATGTGCTGCTGGATATATACATGCAGAGGGAAGAGGAGCCAATGAACTTCTACTGCCGCTACAAAGATACACTGTATTGTGTGAGAGAGAATAGCAAACAATTAACAAGAATGAAGTAGAACAGAATGTGGAAAACCACACCAGAACAGTATAAAATACATTGTATTTGCACTTTATTTAATGTACTATATAATGTACTATATGTCACATTTATGACATCTGGTAATGCAAAAAAAGGTGTTCAAATTTAACTAATATAAATGACTATTATTAACACAGCACTGCAAACACTTTTAATATAACCTCCACAGAATAAACACACAAATAGGTTGAAATCTTCTGAATGTCATATTGAAAGACAAGAGGACAGATTACTCTAATTCTGTCTAAAATTCATTGAATGTGACACTGACTGTCAAATGCACACGTCTGTCATCTCCATGGCACATAATGGCTTTGTAGTTAAAGCATGTCAGCTGACACCTCTATTTCAAAGCTCCCCGAGCCTACGCAAACACAGTACAAAGCATCCCACTGTGTGATTCTCACATCCTTTTTAGCGCTGAGGAAAAAGCTACAATTTATCAAGCTTGAGACATGCTACATCCACACAATTTGTTTACAGTGCAGTTTATCGTTATCTTCTGTGATCCTCTTGTTGTGTTTTTGGGCTTATGTTCTGAAAGTAAAACGTCATTTTCCTTCCTAGGCGTTTTTTCTCCATAGGCGTAACAAGCCAACAACATATTATGCACATTTTTATAAATATTGTATCATTTCATCAGTGTTCATCAAACTTTTTATAGTTTATATTATATTCTATTATATACGTTTATATATGTTCTATTATATATGTTTATATATCTATTATATACATATTGAATGTTCTTTTGTTCATAATGAATTTCTTTGGAAAATTTATGGGATACATCTAAAACATAATTGAATGAAACTGCAAAATTTACAGACAGAGAGGAGAAACATCTACTTTCTTTCCCTTACAGTGAGATATGAGCTTCATTTGGTATGTCCAATAACAGCCACAATTTCAATTCTAACACTTGAAAATTCAATTATTCCTGCTAGAGGAATACACATTTTATTTGTACAGTAGAATAATGCTTGAGATATCACTTACAAACCAAATCAAGGTCCATGATGTTTAAAACATAGCATTGTGAGGGGAAGAATAAAAACCTCTGCAATTCTCTGCATTTCTTTATGAACATTTCTGAATTGTGACCGCTGTCAGAACATTTTCTGTAAAGCTTTCTATGGTGATCATACCACTTACAGCAGTTAGGTGTTTAAGTAATTTTTTTGTTTCAATGTTTTTTAGTGTTTTGCTAAAATGGCCTGCTTTGATTTTGGCACAGCCTTTTATTGGAGGTCAGCATTCTGATTAAGCCATAATAAGAATAATACTTTTGGACTGTCGTATTGCATGACCCTTCTTAGTTTCAGATTCAGGGTCATTCACCACCTGCTGTGGAATTTCCTGATACAACTTTAGTGCAGCCAGGCCCTGATGCAGCAAAGCTGACAAATTCCATTACACTTCCTCGTGCTTCACATACAGGATAAGGTTTCTTTCTCCTAGATATAAAATATTTCATTTTTTTCAGAGATGTTTTTGGAACCTGGAGGAGGTATTTGCAAACTTTCTTTGGTCATCAGCAGTAATGTTTTAAAAGAGTTTTGTTTTTCTCTCTGTGGTGACCTCCCATGGCTCTGTTTTATACTGTACACATTGATCCATGACTCATGCATTTTATTGTTATGAGCCTCAACAACTCCACTTTAGAAATTCTCTCACAAATATTATGAAAAAGTACCTGCTATATATACTGTAAGCCAATGACATGAATATCTGGGTTATTTTTGACAGATTTAAAACATAATGAAAGATAGCTAATAGAGAAAAATAAAGTGAAAAATAAATCTATTTTAAGAAAAAATATATATATTAGTATTGTAACTTAATAATTTCAGTAAAAATATAAATAAAAACAATTAATATAAAAATAAATATATACATTTTTCAATACTTATATTTTGTAATCTACTATTCATATTTAATCAGCTTTATTTAACTTCAAGAATCTTTTTAACAATGACATCTGTGATGATTTACTGTACATATTGCTTGGATAAATTGTATTTTTTTCAGAATGCATGGATGTGTTTGAATGGCTTGAATGGAGAAAGACACAAATTTTGGTCAGATTACATAATTACGGTATCTTCCAACAGGGTCTAATGTAACTGGACCATGCTAACTAGTTTCTAGTTAATAAGCTTCCGTTCTGTGATGTGAATATACTGTCTGAGCTTCAGGCCTGATGCAGCATCTCACAGACAGAATGATAAATAACTGCTGAAAACATAAGCAATTATGCTGAATAGTTTGTGGGCTAACAATACATTTCGCTTTGCATTTCAATGCTCCAAAAGCATGCTAACCAGATTTGAGGCGTGAAGCACCACGTTTCAGCTTGTGTCCAGGCATCATTGATTCATGCGCCATCCGATCAATATCTGAAGGCATATCCTGCTTGACTGATGAATTCTTTATAAATGTATTAGTGCATATCCTTCAGAGGTGGTTAAATAAGTGTGATTCATCTCAGGAGCAGGCTGTACTGTTTAAGGATGTGGTCAGGACCGTGGGTGTTGGATTCCAACCCCGCTGTCAAAACAGCAGCCTTATAATGGGAAATATAAATGGCAATCAATTTCAATGCAAGTCAAAAGGAACATATAGAGTCAAGCACGTTCTGAGAATAATCCTCATTAATAAATAGCATGTGACATGAAGACCGGGATATCTGGGCAGCAGTATGAAGTGTTGTTTTGTTTTTGTGTGGTTTAGACTAGGCCCATCAGTCAAGTGTCAAATTTACAGCTCATCCATTTTTCCATTCTGTCCTTTTGTAACTTGCAACTGTTATGTGCCTGAGATTAATAAGTGAAGAAATGTTGACAGAGGGCAAAATGTTTTTTTTTTTTTATCCTAATGGTTCAAGCTGTAAAGCTCATTATAAACTCATAACGATACTCATATTTACATACACTGTAAATATGTGTTCATTATTTTGTTATGTATTACTGCATTGGTTTTTATTAAGTAAAATACTTTAATAATGACTGAATAAATTTGAGTATAGTAGTGCTGTAAAACGATTAATCATGATTAACGTCATCTAAAATAAAATTCTTGTTTACATAATGTGTATACACTGTATATATTTGTTATGTATATACTGTATAAAGACATACAACACACAGTATATATTTAGAAAATATTTATATGTATTTATATATTTATATTCATATAATTTATATATAAATATGTCATATAAAAAATATATATATATATATTTGTATGTGTAAAAGTATGCGTGCATTTATATACATACATAATTATACACAGTTATCACAGTGTGGTTTGAGAGGAGCACTTAAATAAACTTTAACAGTTTTAGTCCTCTACAAATGAAGAAAACAACAACATAGCTGCTTGCAGGCAGAACAAAAACCACACATGTTAAAGACGAGAACCGGCAATCAAACAGAAGCAAACTGGAACTTAAATACACACAGGAAATCACTAAATTAACTAGACACACCTGAACACAATACGATAATTAACAGGAAGTAGGGCACACAGAGCACATGGGAGGTGAAAACAACAACACATCCACATGTGTGACAACAGTACATACACATATGTAAACACTTTTATTTTGGATGTAACGCGATAACAGGTCACACCAAAGAAAGTTATTTGATTTATGTATTATTGTGATTATTATTATTCATTACTGTATTGCAGGTTATATTTTTTTATTCAGAGGAATAAGTTATTGCACTGTAAAAGAGAGCAGTGAATCTGAGGAATGATATCTTTAAAGACAGAACTTAAAATAAATGGGAGTTGGCATAAAGCACAGGTTGAATTACAGCAGAACTGTCATTAGGAAAATCTCTCAAATGGATTTTTGACCGAAATGTAAGTAAAATAACTGTGAAGGCCACTCGAGCAGCAAATTCAATAAACTTGCACAAATGGCTTAAGAAAGGATGAGTGCTCTTTCCAATGTAAGGAAATATACATAATGGCTTTGAAGGCTTTCTGGGACATTTTCAGATAAGGATCTTCTGAAGTACGCGATTGTAATGTGACAAGAAATGAGGACAAGAAATGTAATTCCTCAGCAGTTATAAAGTTTCACAAACTTTAGTAACTTCGGTTTAGAAATTGCACAGGAAGCCGGCAAAAGCTGTAGTCGAATCAGTAATCAGAGGGAATATGCAATGTCTCTGAGGACCCACACCTTTCTTTATGCAGGAGAAATGTGATTGAGTCATCAGCAGTCACCTGAGTGTGTGTGTGTGTGTGTGTGTGTGTGTGTTTGATTGACTGCTGCACATGCTTGACAGCGGTAACAATGTAGAATCATGAGATTTAAAGCGCCTCGGCCATTTCGGTCCCTCGCTTTCAATCCTGCAGCTTGCTGTACTGTCATAGGATATTAAACATCAGCTTTGAGTGTGTGCTAGAGCTCCATTGTATATTCCCTCGGCTGCACAGGACAGTTTTTCGCAGTTAAAATTCATGCCATAGCTATAAAATTGTAACCTGGGGCAAAGTTCTAGTCTACATGTCGTCAACCAGTGGAACATTATAATTGAAATGTCATGACAGACAGGCAGGAAAGCGAAGCATTTTATTCTCTCTGCACTTTCAGGACAGGATGAAGGGTTATAATGACTAAGAGAACATCGGTAGGTGATAGAGCAAATGCGATGGACGCAAACTAGCGACTTGTAAAGAGTTTACGTTTGTTAATCTGCGTTACACATCTGTTAAACAGTCCTTCTCTACACTCAGCTGATAGATTAATACCGTGTAATGGCGTTAGCAGGAGCGTGAGCGGTGTGAAGAGCGTGCGGTGTGAAATGTGGGAGGACAGCATGCTTTACAGTCTTCATAAATATCAGGATACCTACAAGCTGGAGAATTGAATTCCTATGAAGTCTGTAAATTGTGTGTCCGACCTTTATAACTGTGTGCATTCGCATCCAGCTCTAACAGCAGCAGCTCGTGTATATCAGAGCATCTTTATAGGTCTGCAGAAGCATCGTGGGCATTATATCTAATGGGGCAAGCTCAGATATCTGAGTTAGCTGGATTTTAAAAATTGCTATGGTGCACCATAATTGCAAGTGATAAAAAGGGTGTTTTAAATACTGTTTAAATATAGTTGTATTTGGGGTTAGTCAGTCTCATTTTGGTCAGTTTTTTCCCATAAATGCAGTGAAAATCTATACTTGCTGGTAGGTTCCAATGCAAATGTGTTTGGTTTATTAAATACAAATTAAATATTAGGTCAAGGTTCATTGTGAAGGCTAACAGCAATGTGAAATGAAACGTTTTTGCTACGCTTACACTGGGTTAAATCAAGATGTCTAATTATGGAAACCTATTCTGCTACTTTAAAAAAAAAGTAAAAAAAGAAAGAACGATATACAGTAGTGTTATATTTTTTGAAAAAAAGTCCAAATTATGAGAGCTGTATTTATAAGTGTCATTAATATGGCAAAGTCAAAATTCTGAAAAAGATTCAATTAAGGAAGTCGAAACTAAAAGTCATAATCAAAAAGGAAAGTCGAAATTAAAAGTGACAATTATGACATAACTTTTAGCTCAGAATTTCAACTCAACCTTGTGCCTCAATTAAACTATCACATTTTTACCAAAGCAGTGGCAGAAATGGGCTTCCAGAAGCAAGTATTTTTTTGCATACAGTGTAAAAAATTTCAGACCACCCCAAGTCAAAATTTTCTAGTGACTCTAAAGTGCATCTAAATTTTTCCATTGGTCCAATTTGAATTTTCTGTTGGGACAACTGTTGCCACAATTAAAAAAAAAATTACTCGATTGGGCCGACAATTTTTATTGTACAGTGAACAGTATAATCTCAGTTTTAATACTTTTGAAAAGTTTTTTTAAATTAGTTTTAAGCAAAAACAGTACTCAATTGTTGCTTACCTGTACATAATTTGTTCAGCCTTTAAGATTTAACACAGTCTGTGAACCCAGTTGGTTTGTGTGTCTTTCTGTGCTGATGTACTGATGACTGCTTTGTGTTCCTCAGACGGTGCGCACCATCCGCCGGCGCCGCTGTTACCCGCCGACCTGGAAGCGCTGGGTCTTTTTCCTGTTTCCCGGCACCACCATTGCCACATCAGCGGTGGCCTTATACGCATACCGTGGAGACGGAGGAGAACTACTTCTACATCCACAGCATCTGGCACATGCTCATCGCCGGGAGCGTCGGCTTCCTTCTGCCGCCGCGTGCCAAACCTGACGTGAAAGTCACTCCCCTGAAGCGGCGGCGAGGCTGCGGCTACCAGCTCTGTGTGAACGAGCACGAGGAGATGGGACTGGTGGACCCAGCGATCATTACCATCAACAGCATATGCACCAGCTGATGACGCTTAGCAACGCGGACTTTTATTTGCCTTTCTTCTCCTTCCTTTGGATTATAAAAACACGGAAAACAAAGCCAGAGAACTTACTGATGCACTGTAAATAACTTTTGACCGAAACACACACAGACATACACACGCTCTTGCATACGCGTACACGTTTTTGTCATCGTTATTTGGATTACTATTATCGTTAATAATATGGTTTGCATTGTTAGTATCTGGGAATGGTTTGTGTCAGTACAGCGATGCACTGTTATTAGTGCATTATTTAAACCGTCTGAGATGATTTTTCTGCTGCTATTGACAGTGACTGTAAAATTGAAAAATGTGTCATGTAATTTATTCATTGTTTTCTGGCACTCAAATGACCAAATGTTTTATTGTGTTTAGAGGATGCAAAGGAAGAACACTACTTGGATGTATCAAGGGCACTGCTTTTTTTAGTTTTCTTTCTAAACATCTTTTGCACTGAGACACAACAAATGTGATACTGTACATTTTTTAAATATAAGTATAGTTATGATCCAGTCACAATGTGTACATGTATAGTATAGTTGTTTTCAGTGGAATGTCTGATTGTACTTTGGATTGCATTGTATTGCCTTTGCAGCATAATTGATTGTCGATTTATAGAGGGTTTAGGAAAGTGTCCATTGCCAAGACCAGGTTTTAATATGAAACCTCAGATAAATAACCTCATATTTCCTGTTGTATTTACCTAGTGAGGATCAGAGGGAGACATTTTAAAGCAAAAGCAAATGATAAAGCAAATAAATGTTTTATTTTTTCGGTATCAAATCAGATTCTTTATTTAGCTGGTAATGTGTTACTTGAAAGTGACACACCAGACTTCTGTCATGCTCTGATATTTTCAAAGAAATGAGAAAGCGCAAACAAGGGTCTCTGGGATTCAAAACCCATTTTTTAAATAAATCATTTTCTCCTGGCTTCGTATCATGACATCATCCTCTATGTTTCATTTCTTATGAGGATGTGTGTCCTTAAGTTCCTGGCTTATGTGCTTTCATAACACACATCGGTTTTAAACAACATGGAGCTTAAGGACAGGGGTTTTTTCAGACGGTAGTACAATATTTTCTTCTGTCATATCAGCCTTTGACTGGGGATGAATCACGTGTCGTGCTACTTGTTAATGAATAATTATCATCGTTCTCCAAAATGAATATTTGTTCAGTAACCCCACTTTAAATTGAAAGATTGATTCTATCGGAAATTAAATCATTGTTATTACTGTCCTAATATGTGACCCTGAACCACGAAAACTGTCATAAGTGTTAATTTTTCAAAATTGATATGTACATATCATCTAAAAGCTGAATAAATAAGCTTTTCGCTGATGTATCGTTTATCATAATTGACCAAGATACAACTATTTGAAAAAGTAGAATCTGAGGGTGCAAAAAAAAAATCTAAATAGACAATCACGCTTCAGTTTTTCCAAATGAAGTTCAATGCATATTAAAAATCAGAAATTGATTTGGCTATTGCTACAAATATACCCCAGTGACTTAAGACTGGTTTTGTGGTTCAGGGTCACATGTATGCAAAGTTAATGTAAAGAAAAAAAAAACATTTATGCCCAGTCATGACATCTGTTTGCTCAGAAACAAACTGCTCAATTTTTCTGTGTACTTTAAATTGCTTTTGCATTAATAATCCATAAACCCTAGTGTGCTCATTGTATATAACGCGTGCCCCCCCCCACATTCACAGACAAATCAAGGCTTCTCTAAACTTGATCCTGCGTGATTTAGCGTTTTGTGTTGATATTCAGCTTTTTGCCAATGGGCACTATGCTCATTTCTCCTCACATAACACATTCGCTGAAGCTCTGTCATGTGTCGGAGCAATCTTTTGCAATTTTTCTAGTCAAAATGGGAATGGATGAGAGATGTCACGCTGAGATGAGGACACGGTGAGATTGGCTCATGTTTCTAGATGGCGACTAGGTTTATGCGGATTTAGTCCTCTGAGCTAATGAAAACCATTTCTTTCACTCATTTAAAATCATTTTCGATTCACAAAATCCTTTAACTTTAGCCACTATTTGCAGTGTAATTAGGACGTGGTATTAGAATTATGATCTAATCCATGTGCTTTCAGTAAATGTCTGAGTATCTGTACTGCAAAGGAAGTGGCTCAGCAGGAGTCTAGACTGACAGCAGCATAGCAAATGGGAGGAGCGGCGTAACATGTTTTAATTAAGATATGCATATGAATTTGTTTGCAGACACTGAGGATGACAGCTCATGAACTAGTCCAATGAACGAGTGACACTTAGGTCTGACAACCACTCTGACACGTGAAGTATAGGGCCTGAACAGAAAACACGACTAACAATCCAGTAAAAGCATTTTAATGCAATCAATTCACATACAAATACAGTAGGAATAAAGGCATTTTAAACATTTCACCAGTGAAATACATAACGTGTTTGATACTTAACGTACATAAAGTTGTTGAACTTTCGCCATCAGTGCATTTTATAGTACGCGTCTATAGAGGAATCAAAACCTGCTGGTGTGCCTCATGTTTTGTGCGCGTTCAACCCCTTGCGTGCTGTTATTTCAGTAGCAATGATATAGAAAGTAGTGATTTTAGCAGATGACATCAAACAGAATAGCAAAAACGATGACTGTAATCAAACAGGTTTACTTACGCTGTCTGCTACTGGTTGAATAAACTGATGGTCCAGCCTGATCTCACGGCAATTCGTATGAATTTGTGTGAATTACCTACAACCGACCCCCTCCCTAAGCCTACCCATCACTGGGGTTTAGACAAATAGTCCAAAATTAGCCACCTTGTAAAATACATACAAATTGGTTGTGAGACCAAGCACGTTGGTTTAGCCAATGTTACTGTTGTTGGGCTGGTTGGGATGCGCAAAAAAACCTAATTGTTTTAAAAGCATATTATTGAAATTTTCTTGTCGGGAGTTAACTTAGTTGACACAACTGCATAATAAGCTCGCCTAGGAGAAAGTATTTTAAAACAAACTCCCCCATTAAAAAGTAATGACAGATTGTGAAAAAAAAAGAGGGAGCCTTGATGTTTTCTGCTCGTAATTCCCGGCTCATAACCCAGAGGACGAGGGGAAGAGCAAAACAACTTAAATCAAAACTGACAGTGCAACAAATCAGCACAAAGAAGATGTATATATATATATATATATATATATATATATATATATATATATATATATATATATATATATTTATATATATATATATATATATATATTACAATCACAATCATCGCATAATAACTATTATTAACTTGAATTGGTGGTGAATTTGTTTGAATTCTTGTGTTTATTCTCCACATACAGATAGGGCCCATTTCCTCTATAAATCATTATTTCCTACAAGAATCATTATTTCCTACAAGATGAGTTAATTCATCTAAATGATGACATAATTCTGACATTAGTAATTCCAGAAGCAAATAACCTTCACACTAGTCAAGAAAAAAAAGTGCAGAAAACTTCTTAAAAACATTTGTAGGTATTTGTTGGCCATTGACCTTTACCAAAATAACATTAGAAAGCAGCTGTCCTTCCTCGTCAGGTTCAACAAAACGATTAACCTGTTAGGGTTTGTGCGCACCGCATAGGCTATGATAAAATAAATATCAAAACAAAGACATCCCAAGAAGCTGCTGTCTGAAAAAGAGAGAACATTCAGGATTTAATTTCACTGGAGTAAAAAACAGTATTACACAAAAAAGACCACCTTAAAACACCAGTAAACTTTTTTTGCATTACATTCACATAGCCGAGAACTGTGAGGCCGGACATAACGTAAATCACAGTGAGAGTGCAATGCCCTTAAAGTGCGTAGATTTTTTTACATGATATGTCATTACTATCCAGATCCTTCTTTACATTAGTATCCGTCAGCATGGACCTCAATAGCTGGAGCTCCATAGGCTCCTACATGTTCTGCCTTCAGTCGCAGAATCATGGACAAAAAGCAATCTGAACACTCGCCAACTTCCTCTACAGGCTTATCTCCTCTGAAAACAACCGGAAGACAGTGTTGTTTGTGACACCAGATATACAGCCAGACAGAGACCTGGAACCCCCCTGCTCTATATGGAGAAGAGGGCCGCTCACAGTCTCGTGGGCAGGCAGTCCCGCGTCGGCCACGTTTCTCAGCATAACCACAGAATGAAGCAGGGCAGAAAGCCCTCCGGTCACGGCAACAAACTGCTTCTCCTCCGGATCATCCACCTCATCTTGACTTATACTTAGCACTAGAGGAAAACTAAAGTAAGGCTCTGAGTGATGTCTGAGGTAAAGTCATTGAGAATCACTCCGCTGCTTGGTAAGTATTTCCCGGATCCCCATGTGCTATTGAGCGAGGTGGAGATTACCATGAAGTCGCCGTGGCTATCAAGAATTCCTACATGACTGCTTGCTGTGTTTAATGTGAACATGTCTCTCTGACTTGTGTTGAAGAATTCATTCGCCAAATTTAAGAGGGCATTATAAGAGGCAAAGGCATTATCGTGATCTCTGTGGCTCGGAAAAGTGAGGTTTTGCTCTCGGACTCTATGTAATATATTGTACACCATTCTACCTGTGAGCTGGTTGGGGGCTGAAAGAACGCTGCATTTCTCCTCTTTCACGATAAGGGGCTCACTGATTTCTCCGCCGCTGGCCTGAGCGGCAGCAAGGAAAGGACCTCTCTCTGCTTCAGAAATGTCTTGAGCCAATTTTACGGCCAGGTTTTCCGGGAAATGGGAGCTATTTAGGCTGACGCTCAGCAAAAGTTCTGATAGATGCCCGTTGGCGACATGCTCGCCCTCTGATTTCACACGGCCGCTAGTATCGCAGAACACATCGCACAGTCTCGACTGGAGTATTTTGTCCTTGTGGGTTTCTAAAGCCCTGGAGAGGATTCGATCGATAAGGAAACCCTCTTTAGCGAGTTTCGTGGCGCCCTCAAAAAGTCGACTCCATTCTAATTGCCCATATTTGGAATGCAGCAGTCGAAGACCCCGCAATAATGAGGGTGCGCCATATGTAGGCCGATTCTGAGAAGTGTCGTTTATCGCTTTAAATGATCTCGTTGTGTGATTGTACAAAATTGCAGAAAACACTCCACCTTGAAGAAAAGCAAAGCACCAATAAATCATTCAGCAGCCTCAAAAAGTAGCGTATGCTTTTAGTAACCTTGTGAAAGGCAAATGGGGTGCTAATTAGATGTAGATATTAACAACAAACTGTATGCATTTGAGAGTCTAAACTGCTCAAATATTCATGTAGTGATTTTTTGTTGCTAATGGGTTTTTTCCATGCTTAATTTCTATAACCTTTCTATAACATTATTTCACGTCTAAAGAGATTTTAGGTCTTAAAAAACACGTGCTAAAGCCATTTGAAATGCATAACACTTCAACAAAACTTGCTCTTGAAAATTACACTCAATACTACAAGTTAAACATTAAAACCGCAGATTTCAGGAAATTACATCATGCATCAGAAAGAGCAAGAAAATCAATGATAGATCTCAAAATCAATTATGAATGTTAATAAATCTGGCAGTGTTGTAGTGAGACCAACTCATTCAAGTCAAGGCTATGTTTGAGTCAATGCTAAATTCAAGACTGCATGTTCATGGTTTTGTCATGGACTAAGAAACATGTTCATTTATTCTTGACAACTTTCTGGTCTCTGTCTTGATTCCAGTACAGTGAGCTGGTCTCGACTACAACACTGAGAATTGTACTTTCTGTTTGGTAACACTTTCTATGAAACCAGTATTTATAATACATTAAAGGGGTATTGTAAAGGCATCAGAATGAATGTATAATGCAATATAAATAACGTTTAATATGTTGTATCATCTCATGAATATTCCTAAGAATAGTTTTTTTAAATTTAAAATTAAATTTAATTTTATTATTAAATTTCTCATAGTCATAATACATTATAAGTTTTATATCTTGCCATTTTACTGTTACTGTATTTAAAGCAAACAAATAGCACTTATAAGTAATTATAATAACAATACTATTTCTTCTAGATCAGATATCAGATCAGATGAGTGTGTAATATGATATATTTGCTTCGAACTTTTTTTTTTTTTCACATATAATAGTCATTTGAATGTAATATGTAATAAACCATTTTTTCAGTTCACTCAGCACCTAACCTGACCACAAGATGTACTATGCAGATCTTTACATAAACTATGTCAAGATATGATATAGTCCATTATAAATTAAATAGATTTCATATGATGTTCATTGTTTGTTATAAATAATCATACTTTTATTAAATATTATAATGTATTATAATTGTTTTTAAGATTATTCATGAGATGTTATAACACACTATTATTTATTTTTTATAATGCATTAAGAATACCCTTATAATGTACATAAATACAGGCTTCATAGAAAGTGTTACCTTTTGGGTTAACCTACCAAGACTGTGGCACTGAAACATTTGATTTGTAGAAGTGAAGCGGTGAAAAGTGCATGATAATATTACAGACCTAATCCAGCGGTGTGTGGATGAACAACTCCTAGGCAGAGTAAAGCAGCAATCCCTGCATCGACTACATTCCCTCCGTCTTGAAGAAGCTCCTTACCAATACTGGAACAGTTTGCTATAAGTCACACGGAGACATTAAATATGTTTTATAAATATTTATGGATTTTTTTTTTGTATTACAATCATTCACGAAACGAGACTTGCCAGAGTCTGTGATGATAGCGGCATTGTGGTACAGCGATTGACTGTGTTCATGGAGTGTGACTATCATGATCATGATGATGATGATCATCATCATCTCCGACTTTGTGGTCATGGTCGTGGTCATTGTGGTCACCATCATCCTGATGATGTTCGTGATGGTGTTTGTGGTCTTCATCCTCAGAAATACTGTGTGTCTTGTTAGTGCCTTGATGATTTGACAGGCCCATATGCTCGTCAGTTCCAGGCCAATAGCAGCTCCACTCATAGATTATAAATCCGAAAACAATTCCCAGAAGAATCACAGCCACTGTGACCCCTGATACAGGTATCTCTTTTCCTTGTCCTTCTCTGCTGATTGAAGAAGGGCCTGCGTATTTTAAGAAAAATAACAATGTGTAGTCTTCAGAAGCAGTATTCACGTGAAAGCTCAAATATAAAAGAGTTTTGCTTTTCTGTGATGCTGCTCTGAATCAGAGTATATCGGCAGTCGGCTTATCACTTTGTTCTTTGTGGCTGATAACAAGAATACATTGCACAGTCGGACACCAAAAGTTCACCCAAAATGAAAATTCTGTCATTCTCTGAAATCCTCACATAAAGTTTTTGTAGCCTATGACTTCACATGACTAGCAAAAGCTAGGTTATTTTTTGACGCGATTATCCAGTTTCCCAGCTTTTTAAACAAAACATTTCTCTGAACCATTCATACCATTTTGTGAACTAGTTAAAATGACTTCTTGTAAACATTTTGTGGCTTCTAAATGTGTTTGGCACATTAAATTAGCATTTAAGTAATCATGTATTAAATTAATTGTTAAAGGAAATGAATCACAAGTCTTTCACTGGCAAGAATATCTATAAGAGACATAACACAGAATCTACACTCCTAGAGACGCGACGCGGCAAAACTTGAAAGATCCTATTCCGGCGTGAAGGTGTACACTACAGGTGCGTCGCGTCGCGTCGTGAAATGGCTAGATCGAGCACGTCGAAGATAGCAGCCGCGACATAGGAGAAAATGCACTTGATTCAGATTCTTTTGAAATGACATTTAACTTGCGCGATAGACGGCATGCAATTTTTACTTTCATTTTGTCACTTACGAGTGGAAATCTATGGTAATTTCGTCGTCCTCATCTTCGCTAGAGTCGTTGTCGTTTTCGTCTCGCACATCGCTCGCAAGTACTTTATATTTGACAGTGCTCTGCGCCATTTTCCCCGTGTGCATTTTGCATGTGTCGTTAATACATTGATTCCAGTAACCTAGAAATCTCCTACTTCCTGTTTGTCCTGACATTCAGGCCAGGTAGAAACTGATGGGCGTGCACGTCAAACTTATTGTGTTTCAAGACCGCTCACTTTTGTTTTTTGCATTTGTTTCACCGCATTCCTTTCTATTCAAACTAGTCTATGTGTGTAGTTAATTGTGCAGTAAAATGTCTGATCTAAATAAATAAATAATAAAGCCTAGAATACAATGACCTTTAGAAATAAACCTACAAACAGAAAGTGACAGCCAACACTAGTCTTCCTAGATTGCTGCTCAAACAGTAGCAAAGGCACGCAGCCTACATTATCATAGAGGCATAATCTACTAAAAAGCTTTAGATGTTTTTTTTTTTACATCTATAAAAGTCCACAAAGGCCGAGGCTCGGGGTGAAGCAGTGGGGCTGGTCTGTGCCGATTCTCGATGTTCCAGTGACCTGGAAGGGAGCTGGGAGCATAAGCTTCAATATTCCTTTCAAATAGCCTGTGACTCCAAATCTCCATCTTCAAGGGAATCAGGGTGCACGGCATCCCACCTTATTTACTTTTTGACATTTACTGGAAGGTTTTCAAACATGCAGAGTGTAATTGAATATAAAATTCCCAGAGAGATGGTGAGAACCGCTGTCATATCAAGATACAGCGAGAGATTGAGAATCTCAGCAATACTGACCGGCAAATGTCACTCATGTGGCTATGACTTTATTTGTTTATACCCTCTGTTCTCTGTGTATCGCTTGCCCCCCTCTATTCCACATGTAGCTCTTCAGCAGTATTCAAATACACCTTTATACAGCCCTGAATGTCAGCACATTAGAAGATTGGGGGAAAGATGATGAAGAAGAAAAAGTACCTTCCAAGGAGTACGATCTCTTTGATCAAATTTATGTGTGTTTGAATAGACTTTGAAGTTAGGTGGTTTGTAAGATATACTGTCTGGCAAGCAGTTTCCTTTATGAGTTTTGTCTCTTTTTATATTGCCTGGTGCTTTATTTTTTTTTTATTTATATTTTTTTTTTTGGAAGAAAAATGGCATTATCATTGCCGTGAGGGGTTTAGGTGTTCTGCATCTTTATAAATAAGAAATAAACAAAAAGCGATGCGTCTCGAGAGGCATAATTAAAAGGCAGATATATTGTCAACAGATTCAATCAAACTTCCTCAGTCTTATTTGTTCATTTGAAACAAATGTTCCAATATTGTAAACATAAAGTTGGTTTGCGTATCATTTAAATTCAGCAAAATATTAGGATTCTATAAAGGGTCATGCATGCATATTTCTTTGTGATTGTCTTTTTTTTGGTTCGCATTTTAGTATAGCCAATATTTTATTATAGTCCTGTAATGAGTCCCAAGAATGAGGATGTAAATGCACCATTTACTTACAACCACAAGAATCCAGGAACAAGAAAGCATGAGAAAAGAACCACTTACCAACAGCCATTAGGAGACAAGAAAACAATGTCTAAATGCACAAGACAACCTAAGGAAAGCTGATAATAAAAGAAAATGAATTGAGGTCAAAATGAACAAAAACATCACTAATAACTTTAAAATAACATGCTTAAAAAAAAAGAAGCAATACAGACCAAATGTCTGATGCAAACATTTACAAATATATATCACCTACATATGACAATGTACTTTAGTAGTTATATTTCATGAGTTAAATGAAAAGGCATGGGGGGAATGAATGTGGATCTAATAATAAATAGGCTACTGTCAGAATTTGTAATTGCTTCTGGTCCTTGAAGTCAGGATTCTGTATCCCTCTTAATTGGATAGACTTGAAGACCTCCTCAGCAGTTTATCATATCATAACCCATGGACAGCCCAGAACGGCCTGTTTAAAGCCCGCCGATTCGACCTGCTGCTGCTCCTAAAGCTTTGTGAGGATGCATATGGTAAGTCAAGAAGAATAAGCTCCACTATGCTGATTCATTGGAAAATTATTGAAATATTGATAGGGAAAAAAGGAATTGGAATGTATTAAAAATATCTTTTATTGGGGTTGCTTAGTTGAAAAGCACTTAATATTAAAAGGTTACTACGCTCTTCTGTGATAAGTTTTTTTTTTTTTTTTTTTTTACACTGCTAATGTGGTGGCAGGCTGTCAAAATAAAGGGGCCGTTTGGCATTCGACAGCACTTTTCAAACTACTAGAGCGATACCATGAGTTCAGGCTATATTCATGAGAAAGTCTCCATAAACAGTGTAGATACTTACTGTATAGAATAGACAGACAGAGTGACTAATAATCTAATGCAGTAGCAGAACCAATAAAATGTAACTTCTGTTTAGACAGAAGGGCCAAGTGTAAACATGGTTGTGTATTGTGCTTATTGACTCTTATGCTCTGTTTGTCAGCTATTTCCTCTAACCACTGTATGAAGCTAATACCATTTATCCACTAATACTTGATCAAATGCTGTTTTTATTTCTCATATATATAAAAATTTGACAGTTGATTTCGTCATACTGGGGAGATACACAAGGAGCTATATTTGTTTTGATATTTATCTAATTTTTAAAGGAGTCACTTATACTCACCAAGGTTGCATTTATTTGTTTGATTTTTAAATACTATTAAAAACAGTGATGTAAAATATTCTAACAATTAATCTTTTTTCTTTTAATATATTTTAATTTATTCCTAATGTAACGTACTATATTCCTATGATGGCAAAACTCTAGTCTTCTGTGTCACAAGATCTTCTAGATCTTTTCAGGATTCTTTGATACATAAAACAGCACTTATTTAAAATAGAAATCTTTTTTGTAAGATACTGTTTTGCATACGAAAAGATAATGAACGAAATGTCATCCTGGCATGGTACACAGATGGCAGAGCTGATGTTTGAGACTTTAAAAAAAAGAAAAAGAAAAACATAAAATATAAAATGATGGAAAGCCTTTTTTTATTTAGCTTCTGTTTGATCTCCCTTCAGCAGTGCCCCAAATACAGTGGGCCATATTGAGCAGGGATGGAGTATGAGTTACGTCCTGGATTTTTTTTTTTTTTCAATCGGGCACCTGTTTTCAGTCTCAGCACATTTGTTAAGTGCTGACATAGTCCAACCTTCTTTTGCAAAGTAAATTTTATTCTGAAACTGACTTTATTGTAGAGTCACTAAGAAAATGTCAAGTCTCCCTGTGGAATATCAAAAAGAACACTGACCCATTCAGGTCACATATTTATTATATTCTTTCACAAGCTACAACACAACACTACACGCGCTCCATTATACACGGCATTCTCTGTTCGTCGACGCTTTGACATTGTCACTAAACCAAATCACATAAATAAAACATATTTTTAAAAACTTGGCATCGTCGGGTGTCCCATTTACAGAAAGAATTCCTCCACCCCTGTAGTCTTACACTGCATGGTCTTGCTAGCGCAAGTTCATTTTGTTAACATGCAGGTAGATCTTCAACTGTAGAGTCCATTTTTCATTATAAAATATAAGATGGTGTTGAATGATGACTGAAGCACTTACCGGTTTTATATTTCCATATTTTATGAAGAATCCCATTTTAAAGTGTATTTAAACCCACATGATCATTACACCCACATGTCACAAAGCTTAGATTTTTGTCCAATACCACCCAGAACTAATTCAAGCCTTAAAATCAGATTGTGTAGACCTCTAAGTAGCAGTTAATCACCTTTCATTCTGCAGCTATCGAGATTTCCTCAGAGAGTCATTCAATTTCAGTTCAGTTTTATTTGGGGAGAGTTCTTTGTCTCAAAGCAATTACTAAATCACACAGACTTGTCTATCAAACTGTTACTTAGCAATGCGAATTTTAACTGGTTTCCTTAAGGATAAACAACCCTTAATCATTTATTGCTTATTGTTTATTGCTGTTTTTCCGTTGAAAGAGAACGTTTTTGGGGCATTTCAGTAGGAACTAAGATGGCACCATGGGTTAGAGCCCAACAAAAGCAGATTTTGCTGGATGAGAAATATGCTGAAGGATATTGATAAAGTCACCTTGCCCCACACCCCAGCAAAAGAGCACCATAATTAACTTCACGACACACTATGTAACTGTTGAGCGTGCCTCATAGCTGTATGCAATGAAATCAATATTTCTATCCCTGTCTTCACTGCACTTATTTTTCGTACTTCCTATCGATTCTTAAACTATTTACCTCCACAAGCAACAAATGTGTCTCCCCATAAGAACAGACAGTCCTATCTAAACTATATTTAACATAAAAATGTCAAATAGAAAATGAGAATACAATACTGAGTGTGGGCACAAACCTCTGTAACAATTTGTGTCTTGATTCTCCCAGCAAACAGACTACTAACAATTAATCACGCAATCAGCGTGGATTATGCATCGATTATATCATCACGCTGATTGCGTGATTAATTAGTAGTCTGTTGCTGGGAAAATCGTTACAGATTGTAATCGTCGCTAACACTAATGAGCAAGACTACTGTTGTACCAAATGACCTATGGCTGAATCGCAGATTTTACAATTTTATTGGCACTTACTTTCTTTGTATTTGTCAACGGAAATAGTTCCATACAAAGCCAAGCATCTCAGAGCAACTCCCAACAGTGGTGTTTTGAATGAAACAGTAATTTGTTACCTGTTTGTCCATCAGTTACAAATCAATGATGACCTTTAAACTACTTTGGGATTACGTGCAGTGTGTCCAAAGATTCATCCTCCAAAACTGGCTCAAAATGTTATGGCACATATCAGGCAGACCTGTGGTTTAGGGTTCACTCCTGAAAGAATCAATGTATTTGAACAAATCGGTTGAGTGAATGAATCATTAGACGATAATAACAATAATAACACTAAAATCATTTTGTTTAGTTTCTGAATGAATCAGAGTTTTTGGAACAAATCAGTTTAGTAACTGAATCAATGAATCACTCATAATTTTTAAAGGATTAGTTCACGTTCAATTTGAAATTTCCTGAATTTACTCGCCCTCATGTCAGGTTTCATCATTACGCACATGGCAGAGCAGAGCAAGGCCGATCGTTTCGCTATAGGACCTTGATTCATTGCCTGGTATTGTTTATAACCCTTTGAAGCTGAATTTGTGATTTTGACCTTCAACCGTTTGGGGTCTATTGATGTACTGGAACATTTAAACTTAATTTCTTTTCGCTTAAAGAAATAAATACATAAACATCTTGGATGACATGGGGGTGAGTAAATTATTAGGAAATTTTAATTTGAAAGGTGAACTAATCCTTTAATTCCCGACTGAAACTGTATATTTGAATCAATATACCGAGTATATGTGTTTTTGAGCTAATAAGTGATTAAAAAAAAACATTATTTGTCATTACTGGTGTAATGATGTAACCTGCAAAAAGTGTCACTGAAAATTCCCAGTAGTTAATATGCTTTTGCAAGTGAATACAGACAAGCTGAGTTATAAAAACAGCAAAAATGTAATAACAATAATAAAAATAATAACAACAACAACAATGATGTAATTCATATGAGGTTATTTGAACAAAATACTGGATACTTTCTTGCAGTTATAGAATTATTCAATGCATCTTCTCTTTACAAAATCAATATCAGAAAGAAGAGCATTCATGTGGCCATTTTATTTTCCTTGTTTCCTAAAAGATAGCAGTGAATAAATAATCAGCATGAACAAACAAGGTTTGATACCCAACTGTGATAACTGCCCATTTTTCTCCATAAATCATTTTTACATTATCATAGAGAACGCAGCAAGACCCAGGTGTTCTAGGGAAAAGGGAGAGGGTATAACACATTTCTCATGCTCTTATTCAGGTAGCTGCACTAAATAAATGATTGTCCAGTTCTTATCTGGCAGCTCAGTCTGTCAACCACACTTGCTGAGGTGGAGCCAAATGATTTGAGTCTCAGAACTTGGCGCCGTGATATCTTCACAAAAGAACATGGAGGCTGGTTCAGATTCTGCCTCTGCCATCACGAGATTAGACTTCCATCCCACTACCTGCTCCGGGCATCCATGTCACCTATTGTGAAGACCTGCTATTCTGTATAATGCGCAGGTCATTGAAGTCCTACTATTTCAGAGAACCCTGCAGCATTACTACAGTAATATTAATACTGATGTGAAGCTTTTTCACCTCAATCAATAACACCGAAGATGCCGCCAGTTTCCATTGCGTGAAACGAGATACCAGAGACATGAACATAGATGACAGTAACTATTAGAAATCTGTGTGCTAAATGCTATGATTGATCAAAATTCAGCATTCCGTACATTTTACATAGCATTAGCTCCCGTCACTCAAACAGCAGAATAGGGCGCTTCACCCATTATCTTCCTCTCACCCTGTTACTGACCCCTGTAGGTAGCATCATGACCTCACCCTACCGGGAAAGAATTTTTGTGCTGAAATAGCTCTGTTAACACAGTGCATGTCAGACTCTGACAAATGCATTTATCAGCTCCGCAGCAGTGCTCATTTTCACGGCTTTGCTAATTAGAGCACAAAGGGCATCCATGTCTGCCGCACTGGACACTCAATCAATACAAACTCGCAGTTCACGCCGGCGTAAGAATCCTGGCAGAACTGCAAGTGGAAAAGGTTATTGTGCTCCAGTTTTAACTCGGCGTGTCAAAACAGTGCAGCCCTCAACAGTGCTATCATGGGAAAAATTCATAATAATAATAATAAAATGTAAAATAATCTTTAAAGTGCACTATTAAAATGCAGTATCTTGTAATTCTATTATATCCTTCATCAGTCTCACATTTTAATATCCCATGAAAGTACTTGAGATATAAAAGGCCCTGTGCAAATAAACGTGTTATTTCTAATGGTTCGTTCCACAGGTAATATCAATGCATCAAATGGTGAGGGCTTGTTTAGTTTGTGGAACATGACCTTCAACAGGCATCTGTTGAGTGTTAATTTTGTTCCAGCAGACTGCCTGGCTCATTGATAAGATGCTACAATTTCAGAGGCTTGTGATATGTGATGTTCATTAAGGGCCTTACAGGTCAATTATGTTTTGAGTCACGATCAGGAGGGAGAAAAGCTTTTAACGATGCCGGGCCATTAAAAGGAAAGTGATCCATGGCACCCTGTGGCATTTTTTTCCCCCTCTGCTAGCCACTTCCCATTTCCTCAAATTCCTCTAATGGTTAATCTTTCAGAGCCAAGGAGAGCACAGTTTCCCCCTTGCAATTAAACTCTCAATGTCTTTCCTCAGTAAAAACGCTTCGGCAAGGGCTACAATGCGAAAGTGCACCTTAAGGAGAATCTGAGGCTTTTCCCAGATTTGCAGGGGGTGAATATTTATCGATGATGAGAAGACTTTTTTGCCTTAAAGGAAATGGAGTCGTATTAGGGGTAAACTTGATCTGATGTGTTGCTGATGAAGCATTCCCGCACACAGCCCGCCGCCGGCAGCTGAGGATTGTAATGCATTAGGTTTGTATAATGGAAAATGTGTTTCCGTCATATAACCAAGAATATTCATAACTGAATTTCATGCATGTCAACTAAAACAATTTACAACTGCAAATGACTGTGCCTGAAATTTTAGCCATTATTTCTGGCTGCCGCAAACAGGAAAATCATAAATAGATTTTCTGACTAAAAGTATAATGCTGCTGACTGATGTAAAACCTCAAAACAGTAATGGCTGAAGACGTTGTATTATTTATTAGTAGCCTTATTGTACTGTATAATGTTCAGATCAAGCTTTTTTTTTATCCAGTTTACGATTAAAATGTGTACCATACATTTATACATTAGATATGTAATGCTTTGTATTTGAAATCACAGAAAATAACAATACATTTTTTGAAAAACATTTATTAATGTAAATATGGGTCACGACGTTATTTATACAAACAACAACAACAAACACTAAAGACAGAATAAAAGCACAAAATAAAAAAAGTTCACGTATACCTTTAAAAGGGAAAACTATTAAAAGATTTGCCAAGGTATGTCAAGACTCTCTGTGAGTTTGCTGTGAGCTGGTCTAGTGAACAATCTCCATCACTCATCTGTGAAAGGAATAGGCCACAAAGAGAGCAGCCGCGGGCTTTGACACTTGACAGAGGAGCTTGTGCCAAATCCATTGGCCTGCCAGCTTGCCTCCCTTTAGTCCTCATTTACTGAAACCTGGGCTATGATGCACAAGTGTTTTTTCTCACTAAATCACGATGCATATATCAACAGTCATTGTCCTTCAACACTCATAAAATCAATATGAAACATAACAAAGCAAATCTTTATAGTTTGCCTTGTGCACATTCAGTCAATGGGGTGTTGTGACACTTGAGAGGTTAATTAG
The DNA here is from genome assembly GCF_018831695.1 of Puntigrus tetrazona. Classification (NCBI taxonomy): domain Eukaryota; kingdom Metazoa; phylum Chordata; class Actinopteri; order Cypriniformes; family Cyprinidae; genus Puntigrus; species Puntigrus tetrazona. The sequence continues at coordinate 16,266,384 of NC_056703.1, forward strand.
GCCATAGCTTTTTTTTTTCATAGCTTTCTTTCACAGGAGATCACTCTGTTTGCATCACCCAGTGTGGGAAAACACATCGCATACATCCTATCTGTCTGTTTGGTCAGTAACACAAATCTATTTTAACGTGTTTAATTTGACATGCTGTCAGCTGCCTGACCTTGACACGACTGTTTGGTTAAAAGCAGCTGTTCACATATGGCAGAAAACTGGCATTTACTAAACAAAACATTCTAATATTTTCAGTTGGCTTGACTTTGTTCTCAACACATACCTGCACTAAATGCACTGGATTAAGTATTAGATCTTTAGTCAACTGCTTCTGTAATTAAAAGTGTCTCACTCTTCACCTAATGTGATGTAGAGGCCACTGGACCAGCCAGAAAATCAATTAACAAATTCCAATTCATCACTTTGAGTTAGGGGCAAAAAAGTAGATTTCTCACATATCAACTGCGTGATTCTGCAGCCATCAGCACTGATGGCCAAATGAATAATAATGATGGTGTGCTCACATCTGAGCCAAGTGGTAATATCGCCTCTTAAAGAATTCCACTGATGTGTGACAATCACAGTCATCTTAACTTGGTACATTCATTTTTCAGTTCATCAATCTTCCCTGTGCTGAATCTAATATGATCACGTACAGTGGCGAAAGTGTTCTTTAAAGACTTCAAACTGTATAAATGCCACTCCTTCAGAATGTAAAATATCCAAGAAAAAAATTAAGTGAACATTAATATATGCTGCACAAGTGATCAGAAGATTTGAAACTTTTGGTTGACAAACATAGCTTTCATGAACTACACTTTTACACTTTCGTAAATTTGGGGTAACTGACATACATCCACTAAAAAAAGCATTTCCCCCCCTAAGATTAGTTACAGGAGATGTCATATTGCGTCCTGTCAAGACTGCTTGGTGCTTTTATGTAGAAAAGCGATGGTTTGAGCAGAATGTGATTATGATGAGAAGTTTCATTTTAAAGCAATTGCATTTCACATTCAAAAAGGTTCCCACAGTGGGGCTTTCAAACTGCTCTCATTACCAGCGCACCAACAGTAACACAACAGCAAGCATAATTCAGGCCCGTCTCATTGGTGGTTTGAAAAGCATAACAGATGCACCAGATGTAGGCTTCTATTTCGACACATTGTATCACATCATTGCCAAACGATAGAGAGGCTGTAAGTGGGAAGTGATTCATCTGTCCAGAGAACACAAAATATGAGAAAATTGGAACTTCTTAGACACTTTTTGTGAGATGTCATTATAGACACCTCTTTTGAGTCCAACAGCAGGATATGTTAAAGTTGATTTGAGGACCGCAGAAATTCAAAGCGGAGATAGAACTAATTGTGTTTTTGACAGTTTATGTCAAAAGGCTCTTCTGCTTGACATATTGATGGCAGCTATTAAAGGTGATACACTTAGACCCTCAACACAATACAGCCAATTAGTGCAATTCAGGTTTTAAACAAGTCTTACACTGAAGAATGAAGGCTCTGAAGTAATCAATATCACTGCAATAGAATTGAATGTCTTTTTGAATTGCAGATTGATTGCTGTTGCAAGCAAACTATTTGCTCTCTATACCAGACTAAACACTTTCAGAAACTAATAATGGAGAAAGGGAATCCGGGGTCAAGAGACACTGTGACCAGTTGGGGATGAAGCCGTTAAAAGTATTGATTATCTACTTTTGAAGCACCTTAGATATGTGGATAATCTTTTATGTGACATTTAAGATTAGGTGACAGAACTACCTTTGTACATTTCATAGAAAGTTTGAGCAGTTTGAATAATGTGGCTTATGTTTATCAGGCACAGACTGTTTCCTGCATCTGAAGTCTGAATAATTAAGACCTGTCAAAACTTTGGCTCTATTATTAATCTCTGACACTAAGCTGTCAAAGAACCTGTAATGGAAATCTGAAGTACACACCTGAGCTAAAGGAATTTCTTTATCAAAACGGCCTGATACGGAGTTCAAACATACACAATCAGACTAAAAGTAGTTTTAAAGATACTGATTTATTAAAATCTTTGCTGAAATGATTAGAATGGAACATTTCATTACAATTAAATGAGAAATATTGCTGTCATTTAAATGTTACATTTTATAATTAGAGGTTTATTTAGCTCTTGTTTATAATCAGACAACACATTTGCACTCTTATAAAATAACCCAATAATTCAATATAATTTACATAGTTTCTTATTAAATGTGTACCTAGGATTAACCAACAAATCAACATGGTGTTGCGCCATTTCAGAATCTATGATAAATTAAATCTATTATAAATTCTGCAGGATTTGTTAAACATGAATTAAATACCCTTCATTTGATTACATTGTCTTACATTAATTAATTACTAATGAAACATTGCACAGTCAATGTTGATGACTAATAGCTGTTTTTATGAATTGTTTCCCCACACGTTGATGAAATAAATATATATAATGGTTAAAAAAAAAAAAAGCCCAGCATGTTTTGTTTATTCAGCCTTGTGTTTGACTAACTAACTGTCTTTTTTATTTGTGTCCCCAAGGTTGATTGAAATTGCATTGCTGAATTTCAAATAGTCAAAAGCTGCACACACTGTGGAGCTTACAAACAGAAGAATGTATGCTGACAGCTCACACTGACAGTCTTGGTAGAGTGACTGCATACTCACTGGACTGAATAAGTTAAAGCAAAAAAGAGTGGATGGCCCGGCTTGTTATTTTCAGCTTTTCAGAACACCAGTCTTTGCCAAATGTCATATAGGACTAACAAGGCTACAGTATTGGAAGACAACTGGACACCATCAGTACAATTAATTACACATTGTTGATGTTGGATGTAGTGCATTCGCATATTGTGTATAAGCATTGAAACGGCGCTTCAGCAGTGGAAGTAAAATTCGAGGGCAGATATTTTGTGCAATGGAGCGTTTGCAGAATAATAACAGCAGAGATGCAAAGTGTTCAGAAAGCGTGTGTGTGTTAATAATATCTTCAATCACGAACATGTTCCAGCATGAAATAACATGTTCTTTTAGTGTTTAGTCAAATGCAAAAGAACATACATGCCCACTGCTGGGCTATGTTCACGATGGCGTATTATTAACTACCTGCTATGAGCTGCTGCATCTCTGCTGATGGCTCGTCTGCAGCACTCCATTGCGCAAGTACCGCCGATATTTTACTTTCGCTGCTGGCGTAAATTCTCAATAGCGATTATACGATGATGTCGATTTCCAACTGCTGCTGGCCTTGTTGGTCTATATAACGTTGGCAAAAGACTGATGTTCTCTTCGAAACGCCTCTTTGGCTGACCATCCACTCTTTGCGCAACTGACCGATCGTAATATGCGCCACTTCTCACTAAGCGTCGTGACTATCGGCGCCGATACTCTTTAAGGATTTGTAGCTCACGGTGTGTGCGGCACTTTGACTGGCTAAAATTCGGCAATGCAATTTCATCAACGGAGACACCAAAAAGACAGTTAGTGGTCAACACGAACAATATTTAGCTTTTGTGTAGGCTTGGCACCATTATATATTTATTTCATCGCGACTGTGTTTGTTCATAAGCTGGCTATTGACTCATCGGCATTGACGTGCAATGTTTCGTGTCAATTAATTAATGTAAGACAATAATATAATCCAAATGAAGGTATTTATTCATGTTTAACTGCGTCACTGCAGAGTATAAGCAATTTATTTGTCATAGATTCTGAAATGTGCACAACACTATGTATTTGACCCAGTGGCCTCCCAGTACACATTATGAAACTATGTAGTATATTGAATATTAACCTTTATAAAGGTGCAAATGTGTTGATACGACCCATAAACAGAGCTAAATAAACACTACAAACTACAAATGTAACATTTAAATGACAGCAATATTTCTCATTTAATTAACAATGAAATGTTCCATTCTGTCATTTCAGCAAAAGACACAATAATCGGCTCTTTAAGCTATACGATCGGTGTATGTTTGGACTCGTGTCAGGCCGTTGCGATAAAGAAATTCGCTTTGGCTGGTGTCTTCCTTCCCATTACGAGTTCTTGACAACAGTACTCGAGGGTAATAATGAAGCCAGAAGGCTGACGGTCTTGGTGTCGGACTTCGAATGCGAGAGAAACGATGCCTGATGACTTATGGCTTGAAACTTTATGAAATGCAAAGCGCAGTTCTGTCGCCCTGTCTAAGTAATGCGTAAAATTATCACGCTATCTAAGGAATTGCTTCAAAGAAATGAATAATCAATACTTTTAACGACTTCATCCTATACTCTTGACGATTATTCTCCGTATTGGTGCGAAAGTGTTGTCTGATATGAAAACGAAATAATTTGCTTTGGCGTGTCCCAATCTGCAGTTGAACAGTCTATTGCAGTGATCAACCCAGGTACTTCAGAGCCCTTCGTGCTCGTGTGGAACTTGTTTAAAACACAATTGCACTAATTATTTTGTATTGTGTTGAGAAGTGCAAGTGTCGCCCTTTATCTTTGCCATCATATGTCAAGCAGAAGAAACCTTTTGACATAAACTGTCAAAACACAGTATCTCCGTTTTGAGCTATATCCTCAATCGCTTTAACATATCTACTGTTGAACTCAAAGAAAATTATGCATAATGACATCTGCAAAGGTAATAAGAAATTCCGGGCCTACTGTATTTCGTTGCTCTGAACTGATGATCTTCCCTCATTTGGCAATGACTAATGACCACAATGTGTCGAAAATGAAAGCCCACATCTGGTGCATCTGTCATTGTACATTCCTCTTGCTGTTGTGTTACTGTTGTGGCAATGAGCGGTTGAAAACTTGCTAATGGAACTGCACGAATGAAATACTATTAACGATGAAGAACTTCATCATAATCGCATTCTGCTGAAACCATCGCTTCCTTAAAGCACCGAAACGTGTGACGCAGGGCGTAATCATCTATTTGAGGAAATCTTTTTTAGTGGATATAGTCGGTTGCAAATTTCGCAGTGTAAAGAAGTCGGTTCATGAAGCAGTTTGTCGGCAAAAGTTTCAAATCTTCTGATCGCGTGCAGCTCGCCTATTATGTTCGCGAACCCTGTGAATGTTCTGAAGAGTGGCGACTATACAGTTTAATCTTTAAGACGCTTTTCGGAGCCGCTATGCGTGTCTGTAGATTCGGCACGAGAAGTGATGAGCACGAAAGATGAGTGGCGCAGATTAGATGACTGTGATGTCACGCATCGATGGAACCTGGCACAGAAAGCGATATTACCGCGCGGCTCGAATATGACGCACCATCATTGGCTTCATTACGGCCATCGGTGCTGATAACTGCAGAAGATCGCGCGGTGTGTGTGAAATCACTTTGCTAACTCAAGTGATGGTGGAGTGCTGACCGATTGCCTGCGGCTTTGGTCAGTAACATCCCATCACGTGAGTGAGTGAACGCACAGTAGAAGCAATTGACAAAGATCAATACTTAATCCCGGTGCGTTGAAATGCAGGCATGTTAAGTCAAGCAACTAATAACCAGAAATGTTTTGTTTAATGGAAATGCCAGTTTTCTGCCGCTGTAACAACTGCTTTTAACTAAACGATAAGTAAAAATCGAGCAACGACAACATGTCAAATTAAGCGCGTTAAAATAGATTTGTGTTACCCCAGCAAACGACAGACAGATGTCGATGTGTTTTCCCACACTGTGATACTGCTGAAATGATCTCCTGTGAAAACTGTAAGCTATGTACTAATGCCTCTCGAAATGTCACAACACCATTGACGAATGTACACAAGCAAACTATAAAGATTTGCTCTGTATTTATGACTGTTGAATATATGCATCGCATTGTGAGAAAAACACTTGTGCATCGGAATTTCGGCAAATGAGACTAGGAAGGCAACTAACTTGAGCAATAATTCCAACTGCTTTCCTCTGTCGAAATATCAAGCTGCTGACCTGCTCTGCTGTGGCCTATTCCCTTTCGCAGGCAGTGATGAAGGTATTCACTTCAAGACTTCCAGCTCACCTTAAACTCTGAAATCTTAGCATACAGCAACAATCTTTAATAGTTTCTAGTATCGTTTATTTTGTGTATTCTGTCTTTGAGTGTTTATTATGTTGTTGAACTGTGAAATAACGTCGTATTCCCCTATTTATTAATAAATGTTTTCAAAAAATATACTATTATTTTCTGTGATTTCAAATACAACGTACATATCTGTGTATAAAATGTAGTACATTGTCGTAAACTGGATAAAAAAAGCGATCTGAGCATTATACAACCTAAGACTACTTTGATAAATAATGCAGCGTCTTTTCGACCATTATTTTGAGTTTTCAGTCCTTGGCGATATGCACAGTCGAAAATCCTATTTGCGTTTTTCTGGCGCGGCTTCAGAAATAATGGCTGGAAATTTCGGAAGCGATATTGCGATATAAATCTTTTTTGAATGCGACATGCATGAGCCGGTTATGAATATTCTTGGTGCTATGACGAGCACATTTTCCGTATACAAACCTGTGCATGCAATCTCGGCTGCGGCGGCTGTAATGCTAATCAACAACACATCGGTCGAGTTTACCAATGCGGCTTTCCATTTCGCTTGGGCAAAGATGGCATCATCGACAAATGACTCACCCCTGCAATCTGAAGCCTAGCGTGCCGGTGTAACCCGCTGCCGAAAGCGTTTTGGCATTGAGACTGGTACGAGAAACTGTGGCACTATCGCAACAAAGACCAACCGTGGAAGAATTTGAAATGGGAAGTGGCTTAACGAAGGGAAAAAAATGCCGCAGGTACTCGCTGTGGCGGCGCGTCGTGCTTTCTCCCCGCGATAAGTGACTCAAACATATTAACATAAGGCACTGTGGCATCACTATCACAACCTCAAGTATGGCAATGTATCGATGAGCGGCGTCTGCTGGTTTGGGCCTGTTGAAAGGTCATGTTCAACCAAACGAAGCCCTCGCATTTGATGCGTTGATCGGCTGCCTGTGAGCAGGCAAACCATTCGCAGAGCACCTGTCTCAGAAATGTGAGATATTGGAAATGTGATTTGATGAAGACTATAATGGTGAATGCTGCATTTGTGTTGCGCTTAAGGTATTTTACATTTTATTATTATTATTGTAATTTTTTCTGTGATAACTGCTGACCGAGAACTGCATATTTTGTTTATATCGGAGCGCAATAACCTTTTCGCTTGCGGTTCTGCCGGATTTGCTGCGCCGGCGTGAACTGGCGATTTGTCGACGATTGGTGTCAATGCGTTTAGACATCAGATGCCCACTGTGTAAAAACCGTGAAAATGAGCATATGACGACTAAATGTCATTTGTCCGTCCCTGACATGCACTGTATTCTTTCAGGCTGACTCGCTGAAATTCACGATGGTAGTCTGATGCCTGCAGAGATCGAAATAATGAGTGGCATCCTGATCTGCTGTTTGGTGACGAGGAACTACTTTATGTAAAATATCTTGAATGCTGGTGTCAATCATAACATTAACACAGACTACAATAGTTTTGTCATCTATGTTCTCTGTTCTCGTTTCATGCAATGAAAAGCTGTGGCATCTTGTGTTATTGGTGAGGTGGCTTTGTCGCTGTAATGTGCTGTGGCTGCGGGGTTCTGAAATAATGAGACTTCAATGACCTGCGCATTATACAAATAACTGAGTCTTCACAATAGGCATGAGCACGAGAGCTCAGTGAGATGAAGTCTGTCTTCGTGATGAAGGCAGATGCTGAGCAGCTTTATGTTCTGTGAAAGGCTATCGCGAAGATGAGTTCTGAACTCAAACTCACGGCTCCACCCTCCTGTGGTTGACGAACTGAGCTGCCAGACAGGCAATCTTTATTTAGTGCGCTACACAGCTAGGTAATGTTATACAGAAGTTTACCACAGTCTTTGCTAGATTCTGTATTAATCTGTAAAAATGATTTTATGGAAGAAAAAATGAGCGATTATCACAGTTGAGTATCAAGCTGCTTGTTTGTTCATGCTGATTGTTATTCACTGCTATCTTTAGAAACGAGAAAGCAAAATATTTGCATGAATGCTCTTCTTCTGATATTGTTTTGTAAGAAGAAGATAAATTAATATAATTCTATAACTACGAAGCTATCAGTATATTTTGTTCAAACAACCTTCATATGGTATACAGCATTGTTATTGTTATTGTTATTACATTTTACTGTTTTACTCAACTTTCAGCTTTATCTGCTATTCACTTTAAGCGCATATTGGCTTTACTGAAATTTTCGGTGACACTTTTGCGATTTACTGGCATCGTACGCAGTAATGACAAAATAATGCTGTCGCTATTAACTCAAAAGCCCTTATACTGGAAACCGTGATAATCACTTAACTATTTACTGTTCAGCTCTCTATTTCATAAATCAAAGAGATTAATTCACCTTTCAAATAAAAATTTCCTGATAATTGCTATCATGTCATCAAAAGATATTTATGTATTTATTTCTTTTAGCGAGACCAGAGTTAAATATTCCAGTATAATAGACCTAATATTGAAAATCAAAATACCTATTTAACTTCAAAAGATTATAAACAATATGATCAATGAATCAGGTCTATAGCGAAAAGCGATCGTACTAACAATGACCTGACATGAAAGCGAGAGCTAAGTCAGAAATTCTATTTGAAGCGTCGAACAATCGCTAAGAAGCCCATGGTGATTCGTGATTCGATTACTAAACTGATTTATTCAAAAAACTAAACAAATATTTTAGTCGACCGTATTATTATCGTGTGTTCACTCAACATTTGTTCAAACTCATTATTCTTTTAAAGTGAACCTAAGCAATTAACACACTGCACGTAATCCCAAGTGGACCCAAGGTGTCGTCGATTTGCTGATGGCAAGCAGGCGTAACAAATTGCTGTTTCATTCAAAACACCACGAAATTTGCTCTAGCCCCATGTGGGAACTATTTCGTTGAACAATACAAGAAAGTAGGCAATAAATGAAATGCGATCGCTTTCGTAAATCGACTGGTCACAACAATGAACTGAATCGTGTTAGCGTTACGAACTAGCGATTTATACGGCAGAGCGGGCTACTGGTGTCGCCCGATCGGCGTGGATGATGTCGATATCAGCTGATTCGCGTGTTAATTGGTAATCTGTTGCTGGGAGGAAATCGTTACCAGTATTGCAGAAGGTTTATTCTTACGCCAGTGTATTCTCATTTTCTGTTGACATTTTTATGTTAAATATAGTTTGGAGCGAACTGTCTATTCTTATGAAACGTGACAGCGTGGTAAATAAATGGAGTAGGAAATGCGAAAACAAGTGCAGTGGCACGAGAGATAAATATTGATTTCATTGCATGCGCTGTAATTTGCGCTCAACAATTCCATGATTGCGTGAAGTTGATATGTTCTGATTGTGGACACAGATGTTTTATCAGCTGTCCTTCGACTTATTTCTCATCGGCGAAATCTGCTAACGGGCACAACTTGTGGTGCCGTCGTTCTGCTGAAGCTCTTTAGCTGATGCTCTTCGGCGGAAGAACGGCAATGGCTTTAATGAAGCAACAAATGATTGAGGTTGTTTATCACGAAATTGGTCAAAATTCGCATTGCTTAATCAACGATTTTGACGAACAGTCTGTGTGTTAATGTGCTGAGAACGAACTGCTGCAGTAAAACTGGCTGAAAGTGACTTTCTGCAGTCCGATAACACGAAGGTGATTAACTTGCTACTTGAAGGTGCACAGCCTCTGGTAGGCAGGTAATGTGAACGAATCTAGCTTTGTGATGAATGTGACTGATCATGTGGTTTAATACACTTTTAAATGATTCTTCATAAGGCATGAAATCGATATGCCATCATTCAACACCATCTTATATTTTATGAAGAAAAGATGGACTCCCACGGTGAAAGATCTACTGCATGTTAACAAGAAGACTGCGTCAGCAAATTTTAGCGATAACAGGCTTTACGAGGTGAAGAAATGCTTTTTGTAGAACGTCTCAAATTTTTAAATGTTTTGACATGTGTTGGAACTGGCTGTTTAATGTCAAGCGATAAACAACGAAAAGAACATAGGTGATGCTAATGTTATGTTGGCAGCTTGGCAAGTATAATAAATATGTGACACGAATGGTCGTGTTCTTTTGATATTCACAGGAAGACGAGCATTTTCTTGAGCTCCTGGCATCGTGATTCAGAACAAAATTTGCTGCAAAAAGAAAGGTTGGACTATGTAACAGCAATAATGAACGACAGGTGCCGATGAAAAAATCAGTTTCATACTCATCCTGCTGACATGACTTATATTTAATTACTGAGGAAGATCGAAACGAAGCTAAATAAAGGCTTTCATCGATACCATATTTTATGTTTTTCTTTTTCTTTTTTAAATTGACATCCCAGCCCTACAAATCTGTGTACCATAACAGATGGCTGTTTAATTAAACCTCTTTAGTATGCAAACAATGTCTTCAATTTCATTGCAAACCAAGTATTTTAATATCGAAATCTGAAGATCACAAGAAGATCTTTTAATGACACCAGAAAGACTAAGTTGCCATCATGAAGATATAATACGATACATTAAGTAAACAAAATATTAAAAAGAAAAGGTAGTGACAGAATATTTTACATCACTATTTTAATAATGTTTAAAATCAACAAACTAAATGCGGCAACAGTGACATAATGTTTCCTTTAAAAATTGAATGAAATATCAAGAAACAATATAACTCACGTATATCTCCCCAGTATGGCAGTAACTGTCAAACACATATATGGTAGAAACAGCATTTGTCAAGCTGTTAGTGGATAAATAGTATTAACTAAAGTTGAAATAACTGACAAACAGAGCATAAAAATCAATAACACAATACAACAAATGTTTACATGGCCCTTCTGTCTAAGCAGAAAGTTACATTTATTGGTTCTGCTACTGCGACCAGATCCATTGTCACTCTGGCTGTCTATTCTATACAGTAGTGTCACATGAACTATATAGCCTGAACTGTAGTGTCATGGTTTGAAAATTAACAATAGAAATATGGCGACTGCTATTTACGACGGCCTGCTGCCATAACAGTGTGCTTATCTGAAGGCGTGTGACTGCTGATATTGGTCTTTTCTAAGCAACCCAATAGTATTTTTAATGCATTCAGTCCTTTTTCCCTGTCAATTTCCAAATCTATTCCCCATGTGAATCGGCATGTGAGCTTGTGTGACTTGCAATATGCATCCTCTGAACTTTAAGCGGCAGTCATCGGCGGTGAACAGCGGATTATAAACGTCAGCGGAGACAACTGCTGAGGAAGGTATTCCAGAAATCTGTCAATTGAAGAGATACGAATCCTGACTTCAGAGACCAGAAGCAGTACAGAGGTAATATTTATTATTAGATCATTCATTCATTAACTCGTAATCATAATACTAAAATACATTGTCATATGTAGTGATATATATTTGTAAAATGTTGAAATCAACATTGATCTTGTATTACTTCTGCTTTTTTAAGCGTATTTATTACAAGAAGATTATTAGACGGTATTTTTGATCATTTGACTATAATTCATTTTCTTTATTATCGCTTTCGCAGATTGTGTATTATGACCCAGACATTGATAACTATGCAATGGCTGTTCCAATGAGTGAATTCTTTCTCATGCTTTCTTTATTCTGAACTAACATGATTTAATAATAAATGTGCATTTGTCACCATTCTTGAACTCATTACAGTTTATAACAAAATATTGGCTATGCAAAATGCGAGCAAAAGGTGTCTGAAAATGCATGCATGACCTTACCCATAGTCACAATATTTGCTGAATTTAAATGATACGCCAAGCAACTTTTATATTTACAATATTGAAGTTATTTGTTCAAATGAACAAATAAGACTGAGAAGTTTGGTGAATCTGTGACAATATATCTGCCTTTTGGTATACTCTCAGCAGCATTTTTGTTTATTCTTGTTGTAAAGTACTTGTTTACCTAAACCCCCTCCCTGGCTGTGATAATAACAGGCACTATTTCCAAAAAAAAAATATAAATAAAAAATAAGCTTATTTTAACAAAAGAGACAAAGCTACAGAAAGAGCACAACTGTTGTACTATCAAAAATGTATTCAAACACTTACGCCATTGATCAAAGAAGATCGTGCTCGATTGCACTATATTCATCATCTTTCCCCAGTCTTCTAATGTGCTTTGACATTCGAAGGCATATATGTGTTGAGCTTCTGCTGAAGAGCTACATGTGAAGATAGAGGGGGCAGCAGCGACTACGCAGAAAGGCGAGAGTATAAACAAATAATCGCTAACCGCATGGTGACATTTAAGCGGTCGGTATTCTGAAGATTCTCGATCTCGCTGTGTGTCTTGATATGACTGTGATTTATAGGAGATTTAATTACGCTCTGCATGTTTGGCTGCTTTCAGCAAATGTCAAAAATGAGTGGGATGCCACGTGCGCCTTCATGAAGATGAGCTATTTGAATATTGAAGCATGCTCCCGATTTTATCGGTCGGCACCAGACAACCCACTGCGCCGAGAGCGCTGCGACAATGAACTTTAGATGTAAAAAAACATCTAAGCACATTGGATGTACTCATGATATTAGGCTGTGATCGTAACTATTTGAGCAACAATCTCAGGAACTGGTGTTGTGTCGCTTTCTGTTTTGTGGGTTTATTTCACAAGTGTTGGCATTCTGGCTTTTATTATTTATTTGAATGGGCGTTTACTGCAATTAACACGCACGCCAGACAGTTTTGAATGAAAGGAATGTGACGAGTGAAATACCCAGCGAAAGTGAGGAAGCGATATCTTATTTGCAATGGTTGACGTGCACTTCGCTCGAATTTCTGCCTGGCGTGTCGATAAACGAGAAGCAGGAAGATTCTGGGTTACTGGAGATCAATGTGGCGACATGCAAATATACGCACGAAATGGCGCGAAACCTGTCAAATATGAAACGCTTGCGGCGATAATGCTGGTGCAAACATTAACGACTCTAACGAACGGACGACTGAGTACCATGAATTTCATCGTAAAGTGACAAAATAATGCGGTGCATGCGCGCAAGTTATAATGTCATTTCAGAATCTGGATCGAAATGCGTTTTCTCTATGTCGCGGCTGCCTATGCTCCGGCGATCGTCAGCCATTTCTGACGCGACGCGACGCACCAGCAGCACACCTTCACTGAATAGAATGTCTTTCAGCTTTGCCGCGTCTGCAAGGTGCAGATACGTGTTATGTGTATGAATGTTCTTTGCCGAGACTTGTGATCTCGCTTCTGGCACAACAATTTAATGCATGATTGCCAAATGCTAATTTTAATATTATGACGCTGCTAAACTGCAAAATGTTGCAAGAAGTCATTTTAACAGTTCGCAAAATGTATGAATCGGTTTCGGAAAAATGTTTTGTTTAAAAGCTGAGAGAGCTGAATGGCTCGGCGTCAACACAGCTTTTGCTGGTCATAATGATATGAGCTACAGCTTTTTATGTGATTTCGAAGAATGACAGAATTTTGCATTTTGGAGTGAACTTTGTGTCATTTGTGCTGAATTCTTGTTATCGGCCACAAACGAAGTGATAACTGCGACTATGCTCTGATTCAAGCTCCGCAAAGCAAAACTTTATATTTGACCGTGAATACTGCTTCTGAATACGTGATGGCCACTAACGAAATGCATGACCTGTCTTCAATCGCGAAGAGACCTTGTATCCGAAGTGCAGTGGCTGTATTCTTCTGAGGTGACACCGGTTATAATACGGGTGAGCCTTGACCTGGAGACTGGCGACGACCTGTCAAATCATCGAGAACGCTAACGGAACGCACGTATTTCTGAGGATGAAAGACCTGAAACACCATCACCCGAACATCATCGGGTCGATAGTGACCACGGCGATGACCGCGACCATGTTTTACAAGATGAGAGATGATGGTATCATCATCATGATCATGACTGTCACCTTCATGAACCTGATCGGCGTCGCTAATACCTAATACGCTATCACAGACTCTGTAATCTGGGCTAAATCAATTATTGTAATGCAAAATCATGGAAATATTTGTAAAACATACATTTAATGTACGATAGCTGTTTCCGCTGTTCAGTATTGAAACTGAACTTGGAGGAATAGCAGTCGATGCGAGATTGCTTTGCTACTCTGCCTGAAAGTTATTAAGCTCCGCACACGCTGGAGCACGTAATATTATCATGCACTTTGTCATGTTTCGATGCCTGATCTTAATGGGGTAACAGGCTGGCACTTACTGAAAGCTGTATTTATGTACATTACTCAAGGAGTATTCTAATGCATTATAAAAAATAAATAATAGTGTGTTATAACATCTCATGAACAACTAAAAGCTGAGTATTATATTTAATAAAGTATGATTATTTATAACAGGCAATGAACATCATATAAATCTATTTAATTATAATGGACTTTATATCATATCTTGACATAGTTTAATAAAAGATACATAAACAATCTTTGATCGGGTAGGTGCTTGTAGTGAACTGAAAAATGATTTATTACATATTACATTCGAAATGACTATTATAATGTCAAAGAAAGAGTTGAAAACAGAAATATGTCATGTACACTCATCTGATCTGATATCTGATCTAGAAGAAATAACTATTGATATAATTACTTATAAGTGCTATTTGTTGCTTTTAAATGCAGTAAACAGTAAGATAACGGAATATAAGCTTATAATGTATTATGACTTTATGAAAATTTAATAATAAAATTATTTAATTTTTAAATTTAAAAAAACTATTCTTGAGAGCTATTCATGAGATGATACAGCGCTATTAAGAACGTTATTTATATTACGTCTCACATTCATTCGATAACATATGCCCTTTTAATGTATTATAAATACTGGTTTTCATAGAAATGTTACCAAACAGAAGTACAATTCTCAGTGTTGTATTCGGACCGGCTCACTATGCACCGGTCGAACGAACCAGAAATTGTCGAAGCAAATGAACATGTTTCTTTAGTCACATGACAAAGCGAACATGCACGATGTGAATTTAACATTGACGACATAACCTTGAAGTTGATCTCATTTTCAATTTAATCAACATTCATATTTTGAATCTGTCATTGATTTTCTTTGCTACGATGCGTATTCTTCTGAAAATCTCTTGGTTTTATGTTTAACTGTAATATTGATGTATTTTCAAGAGCGAAGATTTTGTTGGTATGCATTCAAGCGGCTTTGCTGCGATCGTTTGAACCTGAATCTCTTTTAGCTTTGATGAAATATGTTATAGAAAGGTTATGAAATTAAACATGGAAAAAAACGTGTAACAAAATCACTACATGATGTTGAGCAGTTTCGCATTTCTTGAAATGCGCACAGTTTGTTGTTAACTATCTGTCTGAGTAGCACTTACATTTACTGCTTTCATAAAGGTTACTAAGCATGCGGCTACTTTGGCTGGCACAATGTTTATTGGTCAACATATTTCGAGGTGAACTGCGCAGTTTTAACTGCAATCACTGGCAGGCTCGACTAAGCGACCAAGCGACGCTTCTCAGAAATCATTTCATGGCGCGCCTAAACCATTGCCGGTCTTCGACTGCTGCGATGAGCAGTTAAAATGGTCGACTTTTGGTATCTGGCTGGGGCTCGCGCCGATCGGTCCTGCGGGGCTGCAGGATGGCTGCCGGTCGTGTCGCGATGTGTTCTCTTGTCTTGCGACGTCAACAATCGGAAGCTGACATGCTCAGCGACATCTGTCGAAGGCACGCGAAATCGGCTTAAATAACTCCATTTCCACGAAAACTGGCCGTAAAATGGCTCGGGCATTTCTGAAGCAGAGAGAAGGCTTTCTTGCTGCGCTCGAGGCTAGCGGTGAGCCTGCGTGAGAAGAGAAATCACGGCTTCTTTCAGCCCCCAGCTTTCCAGCTCTGGAAGGCTAAATGGTGGCGCAATATCGGCCCATGGGAGTCGAGCAAAACCTCCTTTTACAGATCGCGACTAATACATTTTGCCCTGCTATAATGCCTGCTTGAAGCTGGCCGGATATTATTTCAACACGGTCGAAAGGACATGTTACGTATTAAACACGGCAATGTCGTAAAATGGCGGTAGCCACGGCACGACCATCACCTGGCTCAACATGGGGATCATGCTGCCGAAGCAGCGGTGTTCTCGGCTTTGCCTCGGGCATCGCTCGGGCTGCTACTGGTTTTCTGCAATTAACTGAGATTATGGTCGGGTGAATGATGAGGAGGGCTGGTTGTGCGAGGAGCTTTGCTGCCCTGCTCATTCTGTGGTATGCTTTGAGAAAGCGTGGCGGCATGTGAACACCTTACTGAAGACGGCGACCCTCTTCTCCATGTAAACAGGGAGGCTGTGCAGCCAACATATCTGGTGTCGCAAACTGTACTGGCTCACGTTCGAAAGGGAAAGACAAGCTTACAACATTCCGGTACTTTGTCAGCGATTCTGCGACTGGCGCAGGCGCTATGAAACTTTGCCCGTATTGGTATGCTTGGCGGATCTTAATGTAAAGAAGGATGCAGATTAATATGACGCTTATCATAGCAAAAAAATCTGCACAGAAACGTACTCTCACTGTATTTCACGATATGTCGACCTGCGATTACCGACTATAACAATAGCAATAAAGACACTGTTTACAAGAGTGTCTTTGTGGCAATATATTTTTACTCGGTAATTAATCTGAATATTCTCTCTTTCGACAGCAGCTTCTGGGGATGTCTTTGTTTCTTGATATTTATTTTATCATAGCCTGCGCGGTGGGGCGCATAAACCCAGTAACAGGTTAATCGCTCGGTTGAACCTGACTTAGTAGCTGACAGCTGCTTTCTAATGTTATTTGGTAAAGGTCAATGGCCAACAAATACCTACAAATGTTTTTATGAAGTTTTCTGCACTTTTTTCTTGACTAGTGTGAAGGTTATTTGCTTCTGGAATTACTAATGTCAGAATTATGTCATCATTTAGATGAATTAACTCATCTTGTAGGAAATAATGATTCTTGTAGGAAATAATGATTTATAGAGGAAATGGGCCCTACCTGTATGTGGAGAATAAACACAAGAATTCAAAACAAATTCACCACCAATTCAGATTTAATAATGAATTTATTATGCGATGATTGTGATTGTAATATATATATATATATATATATATATAGTATATATATATATATATATATATATATATATATATATATATATATATATACACATCTTCTTTGTGCTGATTTGTTGCACTGTCAGTTTTGATTTAAGTTGTTTTGCTCTTTCCCTCGTCCTCTGGGTTATGAGCCGAGAATTAGCAGAGAAAACATCAAGGCTCCCTCTTTTTTTCACAATCTGTCATTACTTCTTTAATGGGGAGTTTGTTTTAAAACCACTCTCCTAGGCGAGCTTATTATGCAGCTGTGTCAAACTAAGTTAACTCCCGACAAGAAAATTTCAATAATATGCTTTTAAAACAATTAGGTTTTTTTGCGCATCCCAACCAGCCTAACAACAGTAACATTGGCTAAACTAACGCATTGCTTGGTCTCAGGTTAACCAATTTGTATGTATTTTACAAGGTGGCTAATTTTGGACTATTTTGTCTTAAAACTCAGTGATGGGTAGGCTTAGGAGGTTCGGTTGTAGGTAATTCACACAAATTCATATTTCAATTGCCGTGGAGATCAGGCTGTTGACCATCAGTTTATTCAACCAGTAGCAGACAGCGTAAGTAAACTAAGGTTTGATTACAGTCATCGTTTTGCTATTCTGTTTGATGTCATCTGCTAAAATCACTACTTTCTATATCATTGCTACTGAAATAACAGCACGCATAAGAAGTTGAACGCACAAAACATGAGGCACACCAGCAGGTTTTGATTCTCATAGACGTGCTCATAAAATGCACCTGATGGCGAAAGTTCAACAACTTTATGTAACGTTAAGTATCAAACACGTTATGTATTTCACTGGTGAAATGTTTAAAATGCCTTTATTCCTACTTTTCTGTATTTGTATGTGAATTGATTGCTTTAAAATGCTTTTACTGGATTGTTAGTCGTAAGTTTTCTGTTCAGGCCCTATACTTCACGTGTCAGAGTGGTTGTCAGACCTAAGTGTCACTCTGCTCATTGACTAGTTCATGAGCTGTCATCCTGCAGTGTCTGCAAACAAATTCATATGCATATCTTAATTAAAACATGTTACGCCGCTTTCTCCTCCCATTTGCTATGCTGCTGTTAGTCTAGACTCCTGCTGAGCCACTTCCTTTGCAGGTACAGATACTCAGACATTTACTGAAAGCACATGGATTAGATCATAATTCTAATACCACGCCCCCTAATTACACTGCAAAATAGTGGCTAAAGTTAAAGGATTTTGTAACTAAAATGATTTTAAATGAGTGGAAAGAAATGGTTTTCATTAGCTCAGAGGACTAAATCCGCATAAACCTAGTCGCCATCTAGAAACCGCAGCCAATCTCACCGTGTCCCTCATCTCAGCGTGACATCTCTCATCCATTCCCATTTTGACTAGAAAAATTGCAAAAGATTGCTCCGACACATGACAGAGCTTCAGCGAATGTGTTATGTGAGGAGAAATGAGCTATAGTGCCCATTGGCAAAAAGCTGAATATCAACACAAAACGCTTAAATCACGTGAGGATCAAGTTTAGAGAAGCTCTTGATTTGTCTGGGTGAATGTGGGGGGCACGTGTTATATACAATGAGCACACTAGGGTTTATGGATTATTAATGCAAAAATAATTTAAAGTACACAGAAAAATTGAGCAGTTTGTTTCTGAGCAAACAGATGTCATGACTGGGCATAAATGTTTTTTTTTTCTTTACATTAACTTTGCATACATGTGACCCTGAACCACAAAACCAGTCTTAAGTCACTGGCAGTATATTTGTAGCAATAGCCAAATCAATTTCTGATTTTAATATGCATTGAACTTCATTTGGAAAAACTGAAGCGTGATTGTCTATTTAGATTTTTTTGCACCCTCAGATTCTACTTTTTCAAATAGTTGTATCTTGGTCAAATATGATAAACGATACATCAGCGAAAAGCTTATTTATTCAGCTTTTAGATGATATGTATATATCAATTTTGAAAAATTAACACTTATGACAGTTTTCGTGGTTCAGGGTCACATATTAGGACAGTAATAACAATGATTTAATTTCCGATAGAATCAATCTTTCAATTTAAAGTGGGGTTACTGAACAAATATTCATTTTGGAGAACGATGATAATTATTCATTAACAAGTAGCACGACACGTGATTCATCCCCAGTCAAAGGCTGATATGACAGAAGAAAATATTGTACTCACCGCCTGAAAAAAACCCTGTCCTTAAGCTCCATGTTGTTTAAAACCGATGTGTGTTATGAAAGCACATAAGCCAGGAACTTAAGGACACACATCCTCATAAGAAATGAAACATAGAGGATGATGTCATGATATGAAGCCAGGAGAAAATGATTTATTTTAAAAATGGGTTTTGAATCCCAGAGACCCTTGTTTTGCTTTTTCATTTCTTTGAAAATATCAGAGCATGACAGAAGTCTGGTGTGTCACTTTCAAGTAACACATTACCAGCTAAATAAAGAATCTGATTTGATACCGTAAAAATAAAACATTTATTTGCTTTATCATTTGCTTTTGCTTTAAAATGTCTCCTCTGATCCTCACTAGGTAAATACAACAGGAAATATGAGGTTATTTATCTGAGGTTTCATATTAAAACCTGGTCTTGGCAATGGACACTTTCCTAAACCCTCTATAAATCGACAATCAATTATGCTGCAAAGGCAATACAATGCAATCCAAAGTACAATCAGACATTCCACTGAAAACAACTATACTATACATGTACACATTGTGACTGGATCATAACTATACTTATATTTAAAAAATGTACAGTATCACATTTGTTGTGTCTCAGTGCAAAAGATGTTTAGAAAGAAAACTAAAAAGCAGTGCCCTTGATACATCCAAGTAGTGTTCTTCCTTTGCATCCTCTAAACACAATAAAACATTTGGTCATTTGAGTGCCAGAAAACAATGAATAAATTACATGACACATTTTTCAATTTTACAGTCACTGTCAATAGCAGCAGAAAAATCATCTCAGACGGTTTAAATAATGCACTAATAACAGTGCATCGCTGTACTGACACAAACCATTCCCAGATACTAACAATGCAAACCATATTATTAACGATAATAGTAATCCAAATAACGATGACAAAAACGCAGTACGCTGTATGCAAGAGCGTGTGTATGTCTGTGTGTGTTTCGCCAAAAGTTATTTACAGTGCATCAGTAAGTTCTCTGGCTTTGTTTTCCGTGTTTTTATAATCCAAAGGAAGGAGAAGAAAGGCAAATAAAAGTCCGTTGCTAAGCGCCATCAGCTGGTGCATATGCTGTTGATGGTAATGATCGCTGGGTCCACCAGTCCCATCTCCTCGTGCTCGTTCACACAGAGCTGGTAGCCGCAGCCTCGCCGCCGCTTCAGGGGAGTGACTCACGCCAGGTTTGGCACGCGGCGGCAGAAGGAAGCCGACGCCCCCGGCGATGAGCATGTGCCAGATGCTGTGGATGTAGAAGTAGTTCTCTCCGTCTCCACGGCGTATAAGGCCACCGCTGATGTGGCAATGGTGGTGCCGGAAACAGGAAAAGACCCAGCGCTTCCAGGTCGGGCGGGTAACAGCGGCGCCGGCGGATGGTGCGCACCGCCTGAGGAACACAAAGCAGTCATCAGTACATCAGCACAGAAAGACACACAAACCAACTGGGTCTCAGACTGTGTTCGTCTTAAAGGCTGAACAAATTATGTACAGGTAAGCAACAATTGAGTACTGTTTTTGCTTAAAACTAATTTAAAAAACTTTTCAAAAGTATTAAAACTGAGATTATACTGTTCACTGTACAATAAAAATTGTCGGCCCAATCGAGTAATTTTTTTTTAATTGTGGCAACAGTTGTCCCAACAGAAAATTCAAATTGGACCAATGGAAAATTTTAGATGCACTTTAGAGTCACTAGAAAATTTTGACTTGGGGTGGTCTGAAATTTTTACACTGTATGCAAAAATACTTGCTTCTGGAAGCCCATTTCTGCCACTGCTTTGGTAAAATGTGATAGTTTAATTGAGGCACAAGGTTGGGTTGAAATTCTGAGCTAAAAGTTATGTCATAATTGTCACTTTTAATTTCGACTTTCCTTTTGATTATGACTTTAGTTTCGACTTCCTTAATTGAATCTTTTCAGAATTTTGACTTTGCCATATTAATGACACTTATAAATACAGCTCTCATAATTTGGACTTTTTTTCAAAAATATAACACTACTGTATATCGTTCTTTCTTTTTTTTTTTACTTTTTTTTTTTAAAGTAGCAGAATAGGTTTCCATAATTAGACATCTTGATTTAACCCAGTGTAAGCGTAGTAAAAACGCTTTCATTTCACATTGCTGTTAGCCTTCACAATGAACCTTGACCTAATATTTAATTTGTATTTAATAAACCAAACACATTTGCATTGGAACCTACCAGCAAGTATAGATTTTCACTGCATTTATGGGAAAAAAACTGACCAAAATGAGACTGACTAACCCAAATACAACTATATTTAAACAGTATTTAAAACACCCTTTTTATCACTTGCAATTATGGTGCACCATAGCAATTTTTAAAATCCAGCTAACTCAGATATCTGAGCTTGCCCCATTAGATATAATGCCCACGATGCTTCTGCAGACCTATAAAGATGCTCTGATATACACGAGCTGCTGCTGTTAGAGCTGGATGCGAATGCACACAGTTATAAAGGTCGGACACACAATTTACAGACTTCATAGGAATTCAATTCTCCAGCTTGTAGGTATCCTGATATTTATGAAGACTGTAAAGCATGCTGTCCTCCCACATTTCACACCGCACGCTCTTTCACACCGCTCACGCCTCCTGCTAACGCCATTACACGGTATTAATCTATCAGCTGAGTGTAGAGAAGGACTGTTTAACAGATGTGTAACGCAGATTAACAAACGTAAACTCTTTACAAGTCGCTAGTTTGCGTCCATCGCATTTGCTCTATCACCTACCGATGTTCTCTTAGTCATTATAACCCTTCATCCTGTCCTGAAAGTGCAGAGAGAATAAAATGCTTCGCTTTCCTGCCTGTCTGTCATGACATTTCAATTATAATGTTCCACTGGTTGACGACATGTAGACTAGAACTTTGCCCCAGGTTACAATTTTATAGCTATGGCATGAATTTTAACTGCGAAAAACTGTCCTGTGCAGCCGAGGAATATACAATAGGAGCCTAGCACACACTCAAAGCTGATGTTTAATATCCTATGACAGTACAGCAAGCTGCAGGATTGAAAGCGAGGGACCGAAATGGCCGAGGCGCTTTAAATCTCATGATTCTACATTGTTACCGCTGTCAAGCATGTGCAGCAGTCAATCAAACACACACACACACACACACACACACACTCAGGTGACTGCTGATGACTCAATCACATTTCTCCTGCATAAAGAAAGGTGTGGGTCCTCAGAGACATTGCATATTCCCTCTGATTACTGATTCGACTACAGCTTTGCCGGCTTCCTGTGCAATTTCTAAACAAAGTTACTAAAGTTTGTGAAACTTTATAACTGCTGAGGAATTACATTTCTTGTCCTCATTTCTTGTCACATTACAATCACAGTACTTCAGAAGATCCTTATCTGAAAATGTCCCAGAAAGCCTTCAAAGCCATTATGTATATTTCCTTACATTGGAAAGAGCACTCATCCTTTCTTAAGCCATTTGTGCAAGTTTATTGAATTTGCTGCTCGAGTGGCCTTCACAGTTATTTTACTTACATTTCGGTCAAAAATCCATTTGAGAGATTTTCCTAATGACAGTTCTGCTGTAATTCAACCTGTGCTTTATGCCAACTCCCATTTATTTTAAGTTCTGTCTTTAAAGATATCATTCCTCAGATTCACTGCTCTCTTTTACAGTGCAATAACTTATTCCTCTGAATAAAAAAATATAACCTGCAATACAGTAATGAATAATAATAATCACAATAATACATAAATCAAATAACTTTCTTTGGTGTGACCTGTTATCGCGTTACATCCAAAATAAAAGTGTTTACATATGTGTATGTACTGTTGTCACACATGTGGATGTGTTGTTGTTTTCACCTCCCATGTGCTCTGTGTGCCCTACTTCCTGTTAATTATCGACATTGTGTTCAGGTGTGTCTAGTTAATTTAGTGATTTCCTGTGTGTATTTAAGTTCCAGTTTGCTTCTGTTTGATTGCCGGTTCTCGTCTTTAACATGTGTGGTTTTTGTTCTGCCTGCAAGCAGCTATGTTGTTGTTTTCTTCATTTGTAGAGGACTAAAACTGTTAAAGTTTATTTAAGTGCTCCTCTCAAACCACACTGTGATAACTGTGTATAATTATGTATGTATATAAATGCACGCACGCACACACATACAAATATATATATATATATATATTTTTATATGACATATTTATATATAAATTATATGAATATAAATATATAAATACATATAAATATTTTCTAAATATATACTGTGTGTTGTATGTCTTTATACAGTATATACATAACAAATATATACAGTGTATACACATTATGTAAACAAGAATTTTATTTTAGATGACGTTAATCATGATTAATCGTTTTACAGCACTACTATACTCAAATTTATTCAGTCATTATTAAAGTATTTTACTTAATAAAACCAATGCAGTAATACATAACAAAATATGAACACATATTTACAGTGTATGTAAATATGAGTATCGTTATGAGTTTATAATGAGCTTTACAGCTTGAACCATTAGGATAAAAAAAAAAAAACATTTTGCCCTCTGTCAACATTTCTTCACTTATTAATCTCCAGGCACATAACAGGTGCAAGTTACAAAAGGACAGAATGGAAAAATGGATGAGCTGTAAATTTGACACTTGACTGATGGGCCTAATCTAAACCACACAAAAACAAAACAACACTTCATACTGCTGCCCAGATATCCCGGTCTTCATGTCACATGCTATTTATTAATGAGGATTATTCTCAGAACGTGCTTGACTCTATATGTTCCTTTTGACTTGCATTGAAATTGATTGCCATTTATATTTCCCATTATAAGGCTGTTGTTTTGACAGCGGGGTTGGAATCCAACACCCACGGTCCTGACCACATCCTTAAACAGTACAGCCTGCTCCTGAGATGAATCACACTTATTTAACCACCTCTGAAGGATATGCACTAATACATTTATAAAGAATTCATCAGTCAAGCAGGATATGCCTTCAGATATTGATCGGATGGCGCATGAATCAATGATGCCTGGACACAAGCTGAAACGTGGTGCTTCACGCCTCAAATCTGGTTAGCATGCTTTTGGAGCATTGAAATGCAAAGCGAAATGTATTGTTAGCCCACAAACTATTCAGCATAATTGCTTATGTTTTCAGCAGTTATTTATCATTCTGTCTGTGAGATGCTGCATCAGGCCTGAAGCTCAGACAGTATATTCACATCACAGAACGGAAGCTTATTAACTAGAAACTAGTTAGCATGGTCCAGTTACATTAGACCCTGTTGGAAGATACCGTAATTATGTAATCTGACCAAAATTTGTGTCTCTCCATTCAAGCCATTCAAACACATCCATGCATTCTGAAAAAAATACAATTTATCCAAGCAATATGTACAGTAAATCATCACAGATGTCATTGTTAAAAGATTCTTGAAGTTAAATAAAGCTGATTAAATATGAATAGTAGATTACAAAATATAAGTATTGAAAAATGTATATATTTATTTTTATATTAATTGTTTTTTATTTATATTTTTACTGAAATTATTAAGTTACAATACTAATATATATATTTTTTCTTAAAATAGATTTATTTTTCACTTTATTTTTCTCTATTAGCTATCTTTCATTATGTTTTAAATCTGTCAAAAATAACCCAGATATTCATGTCATTGGCTTACAGTATATATAGCAGGTACTTTTTCATAATATTTGTGAGAGAATTTCTAAAGTGGAGTTGTTGAGGCTCATAACAATAAAATGCATGAGTCATGGATCAATGTGTACAGTATAAAACAGAGCCATGGGAGGTCACCACAGAGAGAAAAACAAAACTCTTTTAAAACATTACTGCTGATGACCAAAGAAAGTTTGCAAATACCTCCTCCAGGTTCCAAAAACATCTCTGAAAAAAATGAAATATTTTATATCTAGGAGAAAGAAACCTTATCCTGTATGTGAAGCACGAGGAAGTGTAATGGAATTTGTCAGCTTTGCTGCATCAGGGCCTGGCTGCACTAAAGTTGTATCAGGAAATTCCACAGCAGGTGGTGAATGACCCTGAATCTGAAACTAAGAAGGGTCATGCAATACGACAGTCCAAAAGTAGCTGTATATCCACATCAAATGCATTCTTATTATGGCTTAATCAGAATGCTGACCTCCAATAAAAGGCTGTGCCAAAATCAAAGCAGGCCATTTTAGCAAAACACTAAAAAACATTGAAACAAAAAAATTACTTAAACACCTAACTGCTGTAAGTGGTATGATCACCATAGAAAGCTTTACAGAAAATGTTCTGACAGCGGTCACAATTCAGAAATGTTCATAAAGAAATGCAGAGAATTGCAGAGGTTTTTATTCTTCCCCTCACAATGCTATGTTTTAAACATCATGGACCTTGATTTGGTTTGTAAGTGATATCTCAAGCATTATTCTACTGTACAAATAAAATGTGTATTCCTCTAGCAGGAATAATTGAATTTTCAAGTGTTAGAATTGAAATTGTGGCTGTTATTGGACATACCAAATGAAGCTCATATCTCACTGTAAGGGAAAGAAAGTAGATGTTTCTCCCTCTGTCTGTAAATTTTGCAGTTTCATTCAATTATGTTTTAGATGTATCCCATAAATTTTCCAAAGAAATTCATTATGAACAAAAGAACATTCAATATGTATATAATAGATATATAAACATATATAATAGAACATATATAAACGTATATAATAGAATATAATATAAACTATAAAAAAGTTTGATGAACACTGATGAAATGATACAATATTTATAAAAATGTGCATAATATGTTGTTGGCTTGTTACGCCTATGGAGAAAAAACGCCTAGGAAGGAAAATGACGTTTTACTTTCAGAACGCAAAGCCCAAAAACACAACAAGAGGATCACAGAAGATAACGATAAACTGCACTGTAAACAAATTGTGTGGATGTAGCATGTCTCAAGCTTGATAAATTGTAGCTTTTTCCTCAGCGCTAAAAAGGATGTGAGAATCACACAGTGGGATGCTTTGTACTGTGTTTGCGTAGGCTCGGGGAGCTTTGAAATAGAGGTGTCAGCTGACATGCTTTAACTACAAAGCCATTATGTGCCATGGAGATGACAGACGTGTGCATTTGACAGTCAGTGTCACATTCAATGAATTTTAGACAGAATTAGAGTAATCTGTCCTCTTGTCTTTCAATATGACATTCAGAAGATTTCAACCTATTTGTGTGTTTATTCTGTGGAGGTTATATTAAAAGTGTTTGCAGTGCTGTGTTAATAATAGTCATTTATATTAGTTAAATTTGAACACCTTTTTTGCATTACCAGATGTCATAAATGTGACATATAGTACATTATATAGTACATTAAATAAAGTGCAAATACAATGTATTTTATACTGTTCTGGTGTGGTTTTCCACATTCTGTTCTACTTCATTCTTGTTAATTGTTTGCTATTCTCTCTCACACAATACAGTGTATCTTTGTAGCGGCAGTAGAAGTTCATTGGCTCCTCTTCCCTCTGCATGTATATATCCAGCAGCACATACGACTCAAGGGAGGACGCGCTTCTCACACTCAACTGTAATTTGCCAGAGGCTCTGGCAAAGACTTTTCCTCGCCCAACACCCATTATTTTTTTATCATCTCACTTCAGGAAAGCAGTGTGGTCGCTTGAGGAATTAGCATAAAGTACAAGCTGCCTGGTAATGGAACAGCAAGGGCATCTCTAATACTGACAGAACAGAAAAACTTTTTAATGCCACACCACGCTAATGCATAGATAAATGCAGCCTTAAACGAAAGCGCAGATTGACCAGGTAACGTGAAATGCCTTCATAAATTATAGATACTGAAAAGGTGCTTTGTTGTCACTCAACAGCCAAAGAAAAAATAGCTCTGACATTTAACTGCCGGATCCACCGGACTGAAAGAACATATTTTTGAACACAGGCACACTGCCTTATAATATGTTTTCATTACATTTATAAACATTCAAAAAATGTATTTTATTCACTTACACTTGTTTTTATATAATATATATATGTGTGTGTGTGTGTGTGTTTGTGTGTGTAAATATGTGTGTGTGTGTGTGTGTGTGTGTGTGTGTGTGTGTGTGTGTGTATATATATATATATATATATAGATAGAGAGAGAGAGAGAGAGAGAGAGAGAGAGAGAGAGAGAGAGAGAGAGAGAGAGAGAGAGAGAGAGAGAGAGAGAGAGAGAGAGAGAGAACGTTTTTCTGATCTGATATACTTTTAAAAGGATTTTGGGCCTAGTCAGGCTTAAACCAACTAAGACCTGTAAACCTGTAAGAACACCTGGCTGCTTAGCTAAACCAGCTAAATAACTGCTTGTCCAGGCTGAAGGGTCAGTTAAACCAGGTGGGAGACCAACTAGCTGTCCAGTCTAGGCTGGAAGATCAGCTAGAACAGTTGAAGACAAGCCTAAACCGGATAAGGCATTGATAAACCAGCTGGGAGATCAACTGGCAGCTTAAAACCAGCTTGGCCAAGCTGGAAGACTAATTAAACCAGCTAGGAGACCTGCTGACCAACTTAAACCAGACCATTGAAGTCCAGCACAACAACATTTGCAGGTTGTAGGTTTAGAAGACACAGGTTGCAACCACAACTTTAACATCTGTTATTTTTTATGCTCTCAGCCATATAACTGAAATCGATTCTGACATGTTTTATTGATATATTAAACATTTAATAAGGATGCGTCACAATCACAACACATGGAATCTATGCATGTGCACAGTCCTGCTTACCCAGGCGATGGCCATGATGCCTAAAGTTTAAAAGACTGGGACCCAGCAGGTTCCACAGGCCATGGCGGTCCAGCTGTAAGGCCATTGACAGAGCCATCGCCCCAGCAAGTACAGCACCTGGTAGGAAAGCAGAAAAGAGAAAAATATTAGCCCAAACATCGACGACTCATCATGTCTAGAGGCGATAGTGAATCCCCAGTCCAATTAGGACCATCTTGCATCGGCCGCCTCTGTCAGACAGACTGTAAGTAAAGAGTGGTGGTGCTAAAAATGTCTCTCTCACTCTCTTTCTTTCCCCTAAAGTTCAGAACTGTTGTGACATGGGTGATTTGATTAGTGTCTGCAAACTGCAGCACTCAGCAAAACACACGCAATCACCTAACGCATATAGAAGCGTTCTCCCTAGAGGAGAGCTATTTTTTCTTGTTCTTTCCATTAGAAGCTTCCATCACAAACTGCAGTCCCGTCACTTTATTTCTCTGATTCTAAATTACTCAAACTTTAATTTAATCACATTCTTACCATCTTTCTCCTGTGTGATCTCCTTGAATCTTAGTCTTTCTCTGCGCTTGAGCAGCTGAAGACCACAGAACTAAAGAGTGTGCACACACCTGAAAGTGTCCACCTATATTTACTCAGCTCCACAGCGAAATGTCACCATCATTATGACAGCACATGACAGACTGCTGACATTCGTATATTTACACTCTGTGTAAGCGCTTTACAGAGGTGGACAAAATTTCTGCTCTCTTGCACATCTTGGAAAGCTCTTTTCTTGGCAATAAGGTCCATGAAAAACTACTGGCCTCTATGAATCACACAAAACGAATTTATAGAAACTGATGACACAAGAAATATACAGCATTTCTGGGCCCCAGGGCCTTCATACTTAATTTCAACCAATGTGGTTATTATATACAATGGCCCTAAAAAGATCATTTTTGGTATATGCGCTATGTTTCAAAAGTTTGATTTCGGTAATATTTGTAATGCTTTAAAAAGGCATATTTTATGCTCATCGAGGCTGCGTTTAATTTATATAAAATACAGTAAATTTTTCTAGAAACTGATGCATTTCAGTATTCTTTAATGAATATAACGTTCAAAAGACAGTATTTATTTAGTATAAAACTAATTTATGACCTTATATAATTCTTTGTCACTTTTTATTTTAATTAAAATGAATTGCTTTAAAATCATACTTACCCTAAAAATGTTTAATGCTAGTACAAGTTTCAGTTTGGTTTGAAAATTTTTTCTTTGTTCAATGCAAAATCATTTTGAATATTATAACCACGCTTACAAAACATTTGGAAGCACCACAGTGAGGGAAGAACCACAAGGTTTATGGAAATGAAGTTTGCTCCGAGTTTGCATTTGAGTGATTTTTACCTGTTTGATAATGGATTTGAGTCTGGCCATGGCGATAACAGTGACCCATACAGACATGAGCGAGCCGAGGAAGTCACAGAACTGCAGCACGTCATACTCCATGATGCAGAAGACCACAATGCCTGGCTGGTCACAGGCATGATAAAACTGTTCAGGGATGAAAGAAGAAAACAAGAAGGGAAGGTCAGTAGAGGCATGAATAAAATATGACACTCTGACATGTCATTGGTTCTTAACTGTAATCTTTCATACTTCAGCTGCCGCTGATACGCTAAATTAGGACTCTGTGAGACGGCTTTGTGCTTTGTGTGATAGTCAGCAGGTCTTCAAGTGCTTATTGCGTTAATTAGGCATATTTGTTCATAACTGGAACAGAATGCAAATCTAGTATTAAATATTAATTATACAAGTTAGTTCCAGTTCTTTCATCTGACTGATCCATTAAGATGATTTACAAGTTACAGTGCAACATGTCAAATCCAGAATTTAGAGGTTTTTTCTTATGTTTGAAGCTTTACATATCTTGTTTTAATTTCATATGATTCATGAAGACAGTAATATTACCTGTTAATGCCATGCAAGCAGTAACTGAAATGTTTATGTTAGCCCCATTTTTTTTATTATTATTGGTTTAAACCAGGCCTTCCGACTCACAGTGGAAAAAAACATGGTGAAAATATAGACAGATGCCTCCAGCAGGTAATGACTGCGGATGGCGATGGTCACAGGTGGGACGAACATCAGGTTGCTGAGGCACAGAAGGAGAGTTGAGAGCAGCTGGAAGCCGTATGAGTACGCCTCTGTGTTGTCCGTGCAACCCCAGCCATCCCAACCTAGAAAAGCACACACAAATTACTAACCAGAACAGTCCTAGCTGGAATCAAAATGGTCCTGAAAGATACAGGTTTAGGCATAAATCCAGAAATGTCAGATCTGGTAATAGTGATTACATGGAAAAGCAAAACATTTCTCTTTATGTTCTGCGGGAAAAAAGTGATATTTTGGAACGCAAGTTTTGAATGACATGAATTTAAGCAAATTATTACTAAAATTTGAAGGCGCAGACCAGTTTTCAACAATTATACAAGTTTCTTGAGCAGCAAATCAGCATATTAAAATGATTTTTGGAGGATAATGTGACAGTGAAGGCTGGAGTAATGATGCTGAAAATTCAGATTTACCATCACAGAAATAAATTACAATTTAATTACTCATAACATTAATAATATTTGATAATCAGTATTTCAGCTGTGGCAGGTAACAGTCAGTCTCACTAGCCACTTCAGTAATATAACTCAACATTAATGCTTGTTTGAGACAAGTAGATTTTTTGAAGGGGCGAATGAAAGAAGATCATTTTACGTGCCTGACCAGACAACTAATCTGATTAAAACATCTAACTGCACCCAAATTTCAATGAGAAGGACATTCGGTGCAAGTAAATGACGATTAATAATAAAACAAGCAACAAGGTAACACAAATAAGTCACACGCGACTCGTCTATGTGAGACAATCTTGTGGAGAAATCGAAACAAATGAACGGAACTTTGCACAGAAGAAAATATTTATAACATACATAGAGTTAAGCAACATGACACAACTAGAGTTGTGCAAGAGTTTTATACAAGAGTTAATGCGAATTTATTGAAAAGATATATTGTTGACTGTTTTTGCACCATTTGGTTCATGCAAATAGTTAAAGCAACTGTCGGGCATATGCGACACACAAAGCTGGGGTGTTTTGTTAATGAATGATTTGTGTTTTTGAAATTGGAATCATTTGAGTCAATGATTCAGTGGTCCATTCATAAGGACAGGCACTTAATTCTTTGAATTCTTGAATTAAACAGCTGTCTGAACAAATCGTTTGAAGGTTTTAATTAAGATGAGTCATTGAAGATGCTGCCACCTACTGGCGGTTTGGTATTATAGTAGCCTTTTAGTAGCCTAGAAGTCTTTTTTCCAACATTTCGTATTTATAATATAAATTGAAAATGCAAACATTGAAATGGATCAAAATCTTTCATTATAGCTTTCTTAAAGCTCAAACAGTACTCATTCTAGTCGTTCTAGTTCTAAATACGCTTTCAAATGTTCACTACTGTATATATATCTATAAGCATATTAAAACACCAAGCTCACAACATTATGCTGTTATAATTTTTCATGCAGTGTAAATGCATTTGTGCTATATTACTGTCATAAATGCATCTGAATGCTGCTTCAGTCACTTCTGTTTCTTCTACAGATCTTTGATTTTGTAGATGCTGATTTCATATGACTGGTAACAGTCTTATATTATCTCATTATATTAAGTTAAATTATTAATAAGGAATCTATTATGAAAGATTATTCATGCTTTTAATACGGTAGTGGGGAAAACTGCCCTTTAAATAGATCAAATGACTTGGAAATATTTGTGTGCATTATTTAGTCATACAAAATGTCATTTCCCAAAAAGAAAATTGCAGCCAGTAAAAATGTAGAGTGGCTAGTAAATCTGGAAAACCATTAGCCACAGTCGCTGCTGAGCAAAAAGTTAATGTAAAACCCTGTTCATAATATTACTGTTTTTACTGTATTGCATTTGCAACCCCAAGTTTTTTAAAAGGTAGTGTACAATGTACCCCTGTCCCTATCCTCAAAGCAAACTAAGCAAACGAAAAACAAAATAATAAAACACGCACACTGGCAATGTATGTAAAGCTAACAAAGAAAAAAAAAACCCTTAACAGAAATACACATGTACTTTCTTCTTCGTTCACACACACATTCTGTTCCTCATCTGTCAGCTGTTGTAAACAGCTTCATAAATATAGATTGGATTTGGGCAGCCTACTGTTATATAAACACCATGAAGGAAATAGATGTACTGCACCTCTCACCTCTCATAGAAAATGCTAGAAAACACACCACAAATCTCTCTGATTACGAAGCCTTAATTAGCCAAAGCACAAACAAAAATCCTCAAAGGCATGTCGTGATTGAAGTCTCGCTGAGTGTCGACAAAGACGGTCAATTGAGCTTTACCAGACACTCGAGAACAGAGAAGAGCTTTGCATGCATGCTGTATCAGAGCACTCAGCTGTTTGCCAGAAAACATTCATTAAAAGGGTAAATTTGTCTATGCTAATGACAAAAGAAACTATGGGTAGGAATCCAGGGAGAGAGGGGAAACGAGGCACCAGAGCTTTATAATGGTGCTGTAATTGAGAGGTTGTGATTAGCATATTTCTCAGGATCATCAAATGTCCTCTAATTAAAAACCACTTGATTTGTGATCTCACAGTTACGCAGCAACATGATTGGCACATGTGTAATTGAAGCATTTAACATGCCAATTAAGTTTGATTGGCATCTGACAGCAGAGGAGAAAGATAATAAATGGAATTATAAAATATTACTACGATTATCATCATATTAACCGCAAGGGTGATAACACCCTGGGGAGGGAGGACAGACTCGTTCACTTTTTTAAATCGCACACAATTCCTGCTCTTTTGTTTTCCTGAAAGATAAAGTTTCAAGGAGTCTTCAAGAACACGTGTCACATTATAAGTGTAGGAAACAACACTTGTCCTGCACGCCACTTCTAAGGACCTTTGGGGGAATTCTGTGCCACTTTTGATTTGTGATACATAATTACATCTAATATGTAATTATGGCAAGTGCGTGATTCTTGGCAAAATCAAACACAACTAAACAAACTGCAATTATAGCATTATGAAGAAAATTAACTACCTTTAAAAAATTTTAGGTCAGTAAGCTCGACGATTAATTACTTGACTGATTTTTATTTTTTATTTTCTTCAGCAAGAACACAGTAAAAAAAAAAAGCATTTATGAACTTCACACAACTCAACACTGATAATAAGTAATGTTTCTTGAGTGCTAAATCAACATAATGGAATGATTTGTGAAGTAATGGCTGGAGAAAATTCAACATAGAATGACTTAAAAAAGCCGGATACTTGTGATTGCTATAGGGTTTTGGGTGCTGACCTGCTTTACACTCGCACGCAGCATACAGGTAGTTGTTGGTCCGCAGGAGTTTGCACTGGCCATAGGTGCCACAGTCATTGATGCAGGGGGTCAGGTAAGAGCGAAGGTACACCTCAGCTGTTACATTAGTACACATCTCGAACCTGTCCAAGAGCATGGAGATGACAAGAAAAAAGTGAAAAGTCGAATAGAAGCTTTTAGGAAAACTACCAAAAATCAACAGCATGGAATGTCTTTGAACATTCTGAGAATTCTGAATGCATTTACAATAAATGGGGATTGAAGCTTTTAGGGTTGCAAAAGCTTTTAAGCTTTGTGTGAGAAACAGTCCAAAATTAGAGATGTTATCTTCTGTTTCTCTCACACACGGCTTCACAAGAGTTATAGTTCACAAGTTGCATGAATCACTTTTTACAATATTTTTATGGCGCTTTTGTGTCCTTTTCTTGAAGCTGAACTCCTCAGTCCTATTATTTGTACTTTCGTAGAGAAAAATAACTCCTTTTGTATTCAGTGGAAGAAAGAAAAAGTTTGGAACAACACAAGGGTGAGTAAATTATAATAGAACTTTCATTCTAACGAAGATAATATGAAATGTGTATATGCGACTATAAGTCAAAGCTGATGTTATAATTTCTGTGTTAGTGTGAAAATGTACTTTAAAGTCTGTGTGTGTGTGTGTGTGTGTAAAACACAGTGTGCAATTTTGAATGAAGATATCAAACCTAACACAAACTCTCACTGTCAGAATTAATTTTCATTTTGAATGAGACGATGTAAGATTACAAGAGTCTCGGTCAACATAAAAGTGAATCGTTTCACAAGTAATGTATTTCAGAGCAGCAAATAGGAAACATGGCACAGTTCACATGCTGCTACTACTACTTGCTAAACGTTGAAGAAGGTAAATACATGGAGTGCAATGAATATTTCACATCTTTTTCACAGCAACTGCAGTCTGATAATTTAGTGCAGAAACGCAAACAGAAAGACATATAAATGTGCTCACCCGTGTTCTGTGGCACACATGGATCGCAGGCTCAGGTACCACGTGCCCGTTTGCGGGTAGGGAATCCTCAGCTTGGTGATATTTGCAGTGGTGTTGATGGAGAGATGAAATCCTGAAACTGATTCTGATAAAGAAAGCATAAACAGGTAAAGGCAATTATTGTTGTGAGAAAACCCTGGTAAGTGCGTATCTGAGTGATGTGCTCAACCATAAAATGGACCATAAAAGAAAATTCATGCGATAGAAGCAAGTTTACCACATTTCACTTGCAACTATGCGATGCAATTTATGTTGCATTTGCATAGAAATGGTGACATCTTACTTTGTCTCACCTGAATTGTTTCCAAAAAAGACACTTCATTGTTTTTACTGCCATGGTTTTGGATCAAAGCCCTAGGAAACGTGAGCCGTCTTCATGAACATTACAGCAAAGGGCACTGGCCCAAAGCAATTTAAAAGACAAACGGAAATAAATTTAAACATTGTCTGCCCCTAGTCTTTTTTCTATACTGTACTTTACCACAATATACCACTGTAACTATATATTTGCTAAATCACTCACTTTTCACTATATAACATATGGTTGGATAACTTAGCATGTTATTATTGTGATTTATTTTTTCGAATAGTAAAAAGAAAACGCTTTTACTATTATATTTTACCTTTTTATTTTCTTAGAATTGCAAACAATATTTAAAAATGTGATGATGACTACATATGGCTTAATGAGTTTCCTCTTAGATTAAATGATAGAATGTCCTACCAGATTCACACGAGACTGATGTGTTGTCGTGAAGGGAGAGTGGCATCCCATGATTCAGGCAGCCAAAGATCGTAATATTCTCTCCTCTCACTGAAGACTGGAGGGGGAAAAAAAAGACAAAATAGGTTTGAATCCTGTAAAAGATAAGTGAACATCAAAGTTAATTAACAAGTTACTTTGAAACACAGACAGTGGGTGACACAAAGCGGGTCAAAGAAGGGTTTGGCAGGCAAAGGAAAGGGCTGTGATATAACCGTTGGAGATGTGATAATTTCATAGAAATATCAAAGGAAAAGAGGTTCTTTGTAGATGAGCGAAAGGCCAATCATCTCCCAGAGCAAGCCCCTTATCCATAGACATCTGAAAATAAAGATGTTCGCCCTTGTCTTTCACCCCGTTCATAAATAATACAGAGAGGCCTGATGAATAAGCGAATCCAGGACATGAGGCAAATTAGTGATCTCTCACACATGCACAAACTGTGGGAGAGAGAGCAAGGAAAAATAACGCTTTGAAGCAAAGTATCATGTTCTCTGACTAATCATAGCTATTCATTACATTTTATGACAGCAAGCAGTCAGATAGCAATGATCATTATTCAGTGATTATTATAGCAATGATTAGCTCTTTTTTCAATGACATGTCATGTTCTTGGTGCTTTCTGAAGAGACAATATGCAAACATGACCTCTGCATGGGAACTCGTCTTTAGTCTTTAATCTGGACCTCGGGAAAAAAGAGTGCTCAAGTGTCTGAATGTCTTAAATGTATTACAGGATCCTCAAAGTACAATACAGTGCAATGCAAACAGCTGTTTTCAGATTTAAAGGTAAAGTGTATAATTTCATGGTTCGCCAAACAGAACTGAACTTGAAGCAGGCAGGTGGTATTTATTTATTTATTTAAATATGATTACACGTATTATATATATAATCTGTGTATATACACACACACATAGCATGCTAAAAAAAGAGACACCATCTAGATTTAAGCAAGAGCCTCTGCCTCCTAAATCTTTCAGTAGTTTGAGCGAGCAGGTTCTCCATTTGGCTGAAAAATTCGAAAAAATGTTACATTTTAAAATACACTGATTTGTTAAATACACTGATGCAGGCTTTCAAATAGCTCTGTCTGATCAATTTACATATATGTTATACATAGCCAATTTCATTTGTCATTATAAGTAGTAATAAGCTGAACTGCAAATAATTCTGATACACGCAATCATTGTCCAAAAATATCTGGTCTGTGGCGCAGTCTATTTTCAGTTCTCAAACAGCAACGCGCCACAAAGTGTCAGACTGAAAGTAGCAGACACACTTGCGCCGCATTGCACTGGGTGTATGATAGGGCCCTAAAGCTTAAATAGAGAGTTGTATATATAAGAAAAAAACAAGTTTTGGAGTGCTGAAGTACAAAATATGTAGGTGACTGTATTTACTGTATTATTTCGATAGATGTTTCTAACACACTTTAAAAGCATGGTTTAATTCAGTGCTAAAGTAATGCCATGTAAGCTGCTGGTCAAGCGAAAGGTATTTATTTCCTTTGTTCAACTTACTTAACTTAAGCAAGTATTTTACTCGAAAACAATAAGTAAATTATATCAAAAAGTTGCAGTAAAATTGACTTAAAATGTGTAAGTGCACATTATGAAGATTTTATGAAGTAAATCCAAGTTTTTGTTGTTTTTTTTTAATGCATGTACATATTCCAGAATGGCAATATCGATATTCACCAGGCTCCAATTGTTATACATTGACCATCACACAGTCCTGACAATAACCCTATTAAAATAACCTTTGTCATGCTGGAGTGGAATTTAACCAAAAAAAGTTAAAAACTTTAATAGACTTCAATGGACTGCCTTTAGCTTTAGCTTTTATACTGTGCATTGTTGTGGCATTATCATGCAAGATTACAGCATTTATTGCCATCAAGGGTTTGATAAATTTTTGGCCGAGATCTTATATTGACAATGGGAGAGACAAACCACCCTGTAAAGTTGTCTCCTGCACATCCCAAAGACTCTGAATTTGGTTACGGCCGCAATGCTGTTGCCAATTCATACAAGTAAATGATTCTTCATGCCACTATTTCACAATTTAAGTCTGGTATTGTCATTCTGGAAAATATGACATGGTTGTTTAAGAATTAAAAACGACATATTATTTCAGTTAGGGCTAACGGAGACCATTGCAGCGTTTGCCAGAAACATGTTGTTTGCAATAATGATCCAATCTTGAACTCTTCAGTATTTGCTTATTTAAACCCAAATGGCTAGGCCGTGTTTATACAGTGACGCATATTACCTATTATAATCTCAAATTAACTACGTACAAAATAACCATACCCTGAGAATTTCTATACTCACATTCATAATATCTATTGTGTCTGTTTTAGCAAGCTTTAGTCATCCATCATTGTAAATCTCTGGCATTGTCTCTTTCCGCATAAGGCCTGACAGCTGTACAAAATAGAAAATAAAGAAAAAGAGCCACTGTCTTTGACACAGGACTGTCTGCAACCATGTAATCTAAATGAACCAAGAGCGTCTCAACCGCAGGCTTTTATCGAGCCAGTGTTTTTAGTAATCAGTACAACAGCAACTGAAATTTCCTGGCGTCTCTTTTGCTCGATATTCAGCGTGGAGTGCTTTAATGTCAATGCTGTGCCAAGCACCTGTGTCGAGCTGGCCTCAGACCAGACCCCAATCAGGGATGTAAGTTTTTAACAATGACGGATGACCAGCTGGGTTCACTCAAGGCAGCTCTTGGCTGTCATTCAAGACGGTTTAAAAATTAACAGCCCACAAAAGTTTCCTCCATGCATTTCAAAACTGTAGTGACCACAAAACGGTTGACACGTCTG
The DNA here is from genome assembly GCF_018831695.1 of Puntigrus tetrazona. Lineage (NCBI taxonomy): Eukaryota > Metazoa > Chordata > Actinopteri > Cypriniformes > Cyprinidae > Puntigrus > Puntigrus tetrazona. The sequence goes on from NC_056703.1 coordinate 16,304,576, forward strand.
CTGTCAAATGTAAAAGCCGCATCTACCGCAGTATTGGCATTCACTAGACAGGGCAACACCTGATGAGTGGAAAGAATTGATTGCGACAGTAAGAGAAGCAATGATGAGCAGTGTTAAGAATGAATATTACGACAATTACTAGGATTTTTTTGCATTCATTATAAGAATTGCGGCTGTTTGGAAACATACTTGTTGATCTCTTTCTGTGGTATGACATACATCCACGTGCAATGAATTATCAAAAAATACACAATTTTAGAGGTTCAATTTGTCAGTTGTTATTTGGATAGAGGCTGATCTGAAGCACTTTATTTTACGGTTATTAGTATGCATATTACTAAAATATTAGCTATTTATTAGTTCTTAATCACATATTAATGCAGTATTCTATATGACCTTATTCTGCATCCCTAATCCTACTCAATAGCTAAACTGCCTTAACTACTACCTTAACTACTACCTTATGTTAATAGACAGCAAATTAAGAATTTATTGAGGGAAATATCATAGTTAAGTTACATATTCTAAAGGGTTACCAAAATGAAATTCAACACAGATGAATTTTTTCACACAAGATCAATAAGAGGTAATCAGCAAGCAGATACAGTAAATGTTCATTTCATACCGATTCATTTACAAATACTAATTATTTTAGAAATTAAAGATGTTTATCTATGAGTGAGTGGCTGAATCATACTTGCTTCCTACTCATTGGATCACATTGGATTATAAACAAATACAATAATAATTATCAATTACTCCACCCGTGTGTTAAAATTGAAGGACTTCTGCGTAAAATGAGACCATTTTTATCCATTTAGCACAAACTATTTTGAAATGGAAAGGTTTTGAATTTGTGTATGCTTGATCTCTCAAAAGTAGGAAAATAGAGTCCCCTAGAGGACTTTTTGTTCAAATTTGGTCTATTTTCTGTAAAATAAGACCATCATTTATCAATTTATCATTTTATCAATTTACTCCAAAATATGTGGCACCGTTTTCAATTCAGGTATGCATACTGCAGCAGAGCTTAACGGGTTAGACTGCCGTTTAAAAACACTGTCACCCTCACAATTGTGTTGCTTTCATATCAGCACACTTGTGATAATGCACGAATATAAATAAAATAATACAAAGCAACAAAATAAACACAATTAAGTAGCACATGCTATTTAATTCACTGTGCTTAAACACTGGCCAAACTGAAAGCATTTTATGCTGCCAGAGTAAAATGGCTGAATTACATCTAATTTACATCTAAAGCACAGAGAGCTTAATAAATTGAAGAACGGGAAAAGAACAATGACACCCAGATTGAAGGAAAATGGAGGTAAATCAGATTAAAAACACTCTTTGTCTCTGCTCTCTTTTAAAGCTGATGGGGTCCAGTTATTTAGGTCTGTTTCAGATCTTTTCATGTGACAGTACTCTGAACTTTTTTTCAACTTTTCATCTTTAGTCAATGGAGTATAAAAAGAAAAAAAAGTCTTTTAACTGCAAAGTCTTTCAACTGCAGTGCCATTAGAATCAGGCTGGCTTCCCAAAGCACTAAGAAAGATATTAGTTGCACACAAGTACTTAATCTCTATGGCAAGTATCCCAATAGCGTTGTTATCTAAGCGGTGCGTGAAAATGTTGGTAAATTGATAAGAGCCTCTGACTACTCGTAACCCATTACAACTTGGAACTTTTCCACTTACTTTTGTAGTTTATTAGAGAAAGGGGACACATAATAAACACTACTAATGCGTCTTTATTATTGCAAACCTATTGTACAATACAATCTAGAATAAAAAAAGCGCTGGTTACAAAATGGCTTTTTTTAGAGCAATACTGCATTAATGGTATAATCATGTCTGTGAATGTCACAGTTTTACATTTTTACGCAAATAAAAAGGGTAAAAAATTTGTATAGGCATTATTTCATAGCATAACTAACATATTAGAAATAGTAAGATGATTAATTGTAATAATAATAATAATAATGATTATTATTAATAATACTAATAATGCAGATCTTAAATTAAACTAAACAAAATAGGCAGCATAACCCAAGTGAGCGCACACACATACAGTACCACATACACATTAAGTGCCCAACATTAGGGCTGCATTTTGTTTATCGTCCCATTGTAAAATAAGAAGTTAAGATAATCTTCGAAGTGTAATTTGTAACATTATCTGTATGTCTTGGAACAATTGATTTTTCCTGTGTGGCATTTTTACTGAAATGCTATCCAATTCACATTCTGTTTGCAATATTACAGCTTTGTTTACTAATTACAAATATGCTATTTCGTTAGTCCATTCCGAGACTGACATATTTTGTTTGTCAGGCTTTGTTTTTAAAATGTCTTTTGAGGGACCTGGTATATTCACAGCCTGCCCTCAGACTTGAAGGACGTAATTACCTCGGGAGCAACGAACACTTGGCTCCTGCAGAAATCACTTAAGACCTGACGGCAGGCTTGAGTCCGACTTGACCTCAAACTGTCCATGAGAGCCACTCAGAGCAGCCGGAGGGGGGACGATTCAACACACACCCTCACAGATACACAGACTCACCTTCACAAAGGGTGGGCTTCCTCACACACAAACATACACACTTTTCCTATCCTCTGGCCTGTACCGCAGCTCATTAGCCCAACACACTGGCTCAGCTCTCACCTCTTGGCTTTCTGTCAGCTGTACATGTCTGCTTGAGGACAAACTCATGAGCTGAAGGGAATATGTGCATGTGTGTATGCCAAAGAGGTGGGCTAAAACAATTACAAATAAGAAGGTCTAAAAATTCTGAGAGGTTATGAAAAAGCTATTTGTGCTAATTGCCATTCAGAAGTGTGGGTTCAGTAAGTCATTAATTGAACAAAAGAGACAGTATTTCAACAAAAGAAGAAACTTTCTTTTGAACTGTCTATTCATGAAAGAATACTGAAAAAGTCACATTAAAAAAATAAAAATAAGCAGCACAATTGATTTCAACATTGGTGATAATGTTAATAATAAGCACCAATCCAGAAGAATAGACTGACTTCTTTTACACTGAAGACTGGAGTAATGGCTGCAAAATTAATAGCTTTGCAATAACAGAAAAAAAAAAAATATATATATATATATATATATATATATATATATATATATATATATATATATATATATATATATATATATATATATATATAATGTACACATACAAAAAAACATTTTACAGTATTAATGTTTTAACTGTATTTTTGCTTAAATAAGCACTGCTCTTACTGATACATGTGCTAGAAACATGAAAAGAAAAACTAGTCCAGGAGGATCTGTCTCGTGTGATATGATCAAAAGCGATGACATTCATAACAAAAATGACAAGTCATATGAGATTTAACTCAAGGATGTCATTAATTGAAAGTCTAAAAATACCACTAAATAACAGTACTGTCTTGTATCATTAAATATTACTGGGGCTTTTTTTTGTATGAAAATGCAATAACAGTCTTAGCGGATATTGCTGTAGTGAGAATTTGGGTTTATTGATGAAATTAAAATCTGAATTTAGTATTTGATTCAAATATCATTTGAGTGACCATATATTCAACTTACAGACTAGAGGCTTGAGCAGACACACAGCAACTTGGGAAATCTCCATGCAGTGCCTTCAGGCACATCATATCTAAAACCATTATCTTGGCAGTACAGGGCATCAGTGCTATTATATTGGTTTTAAAATTGAGACATTTCATCAAACAAGCCTGTAATGCCACTTGTGCTGTTGCTGATTTCTTTGGGTCCCTGAGTAATTGTCACTTTCGTTTCATTAAAAGAAAATTCCTCTTTTCAAGACTTTTTCAAAGCTGCCATTCTGAGTGGATCCTGACATTAGGATAAGCCATTACTTCATCATTATAGGTCAAGCACTGAAGCTGCTATGACAGCTACTGTCTTCACTAGTACTCTTATTAGTGTTACACTGCCCAATGGGAACCACTAGAACTATTAAAGTGTTGCTGTGATATGTTGTGAAAAATCTCCAGATCAGCTTTGAGGTAGTCCAAATAAACCCTATCTATTTTCATTAATACAATTTTAGATTTTTACCAAAATTGGTAATATTGGCTAAACCCTATATTACCTGTATGCAAACAGGTCAAGTGCAATCAGTTCATCCAATCAGTGATGCTGATTTGCCAATATTCAATAATACCTTTATCCTAGGTTAAACGCATAGTTTGAAACATCCGCTTACAAAAGTAATTATAACCCTGGAGTAATTATAACCCTGGTAATCACATAAGCAGTGTAAAACATAAAACAAGATCATCCAAGTTTCTTTTTTGGGTTATGCAAATTCTAGCAATGCTACATTTATAATTCCTAGGCGATGTATCATGACTTTGGCCTATTAATATGAACCGTTTCAATGGTCCTACACTCCATGCTGTTAGCATAGTTTGGGAGACGTGCAATTTTCACATGAATTTGGCTCCTGACCGTAATACCACTTTGACAAAATATAATTGAGAGGATTTTTTGTATTCGAAACCATGCTGTCAAAGCCACAGCTATAACTGGTTGTGCTGACTCAACCTGGTATTTATTTTTGGCAAATATCAAAGTTGTAGCAGTGTTATGTAGTTGTGGCTGGAGGTCAAGAAGTTTTTAGTTCAAGTCCCACATGTCCCACTCCTGAAGCATTCTTGTTTTGTTTCGTTCTTTTCTTTGAGTTGTGTGTTGAGGAGAAGGCATGATTTCCCTTAATGATGTAATCAGGAGTGGAAACTGGAACCTGAAAACCATTGAGGACTGATCAGATGGACCCTTTCTAACAAACCTAGAGAAACAATGCAAACCTGATGACATTTGCTCGTTTATACCTTTCCAACAATGCAGCCATGCCATTTCCCCCCTACTGACTTCTGTTTGAGGAAAACTCAGTCGGAAACTATTCCTCCGTAATATATTTTGCGCTACAATTCACTTTTCCATTGTCTGCTCTGTCCAGCTTTCTGATGACTTGCCCTGAGTCCAGAAGAGGCCAGGTGCCTGCCGGTTAGAAACAGGAATGGCTCCTATTAAGTGTGGTGCTCATAAACCTGAGATATGTCAATGGAGCAGACATCCATCATCTAGCCGTCTTATCAAGATATTTCCCTGATGGCAGCAGCATATGGCTAGAAGATGAAAATCATTTACTTTACGACCATGGCACCCACTCACAAGGTTGGTCTGTGGTCTACCTTTAGAAAACCTTTTAAAATTTCCTGGATAGCCAATAAAAGACGAAAATACCACCAGTCTTAAACTACCTTCCAAAGTGCTGAATAGAGAAATTTAATCTTCTTCTTCATAATCCAAACTCATTTTAGCTGAAAATTGAGCAGAGAATTTTTTTGAAGTTCTTGCCAAAAAAAAAAAAACTCAGCAGCATTTGTGGCCTAATGTTGGATACCACAAAAAAACTATATCATAATAATAATAATACATTATAATATATGAATATAATAAAACATATAATAACATAAAATAAAATTAAAATCTTTGATGAGGCACTAAAAGTATAATGAGGGCTGCAACTTTCAATTGATCAAATAAATAATTCAGGGTTCCCACTAAAATATTAAACATTAAATATTTAATTGAAAATTAAAATGTGCACCAAATCAGCATACAAGTATGTTTTCTTATCATGTGACACTAAAAAGTAATGGCTGCTAAACATTTTGCTTTATTGTGACAGGAATAAATTATATTTTTAAATAGATTTAAATAGAAAACGACTTCAGTTTTAAAGTTGTTGTCACGTCGTTGGACTTTGTTATTGTTTTTGTCGTGTGCCATGTGTTCCGTTTAACCCACTTTAGTTAATGGTCCTTATTGTCTTCAGCTGTGTGTAGTTAATTTAGTGATTTACCTGGTGTATTTAAGTCCTGTGGTTTCAGTTATGTTTGTCCGATCTCGTCTTTATGTGCGTGTGGTTTTGTCCTGTCTACCTGTATTTATATTGTTTTTCATCTCTGAGTAGATTAAATCGTTTTATTTACCCTTATGCTAGTTGTGTGCTCTCCTGCTAACCACACACGTGACAGTTGTGATAATATTTCAGAATATTGCAGTTTTATTTAAACTGTAAGGGACTTCTTTCAAAGAAAATTATAAATATATATTTTTTTGGTATATTCAATTTTGCAACTCCTTCACCATAACATGCTAATGTCATAAACCTTAAAATGACTGCATAAATGGTTAAATATGAAAACACAGGTGCTTTTATAATATGATTAACTCCAATAACCTCCATTTTTAAAGAAAGAGACCATTGTATTTTATTTTTATTTTTTTTGTGTGTTGAAATCAACATTACACCACAAATGCTGTCGACCTGTTTTAACTTGCATTGAACCCAGATTATTACTTGAAATCAGTAAAGATAAACAATATCATACTTTGTTTAGATGTTTGAACTTAAATATTTAACAAGTCAAGAGCTCCTCAATAAAAGTGGTATTATGCTCTCAGCGACTGAATTTTTGATAAGAATCACCTACTCTGGGAAATGGAAATGGGGCCATTATGTGATGACTCTTCACACCAAAGCAGTCGCAGGCATTTAAGCTGTCAAGAAACCTGTTACCAAGCACTCACTCTCCCTTCTTCATCACCAGCTATCATCCCCTCCTCAATACAGTCATAACCGCTCAGGCATCTCACAGTGTTCACTCGCTGCCAAACATCCCACCTTTCAGCTACTGAAAGCCTCATATGTGGCTTTTTAAAGTAACCTTTGCCACAGAGAGCTCATTCTTCTCTCCTTTTCCTGTTCAGCACCACTCTAGGAAACATCCATTAAATGCATCAATTCAATCTGAGAGAAATAGAGGCTGTTTAGAGAACTGTGGCCTTCAACACGGTTTCAGTGGAGGCGTGAGATATCAACTAATAAATAGGTCCATGTGCGTCTTCTGTTTGTTTGGACGTGTGGACTTGGCATAGAATCTTTTAAGGGCTTTTAGTGACACACAGATAAAGGCAGATACGCATTATCAACAACTAGCTCCGAGCACCTGAGACGAACAAGCATGGTGACATTTGCAACCATCCCCCTTTTAGTTTTACACCTCTCATGCTGTGAGAACAGGCTGACACTTGCTAACATTTGATATTAATCAGGCTACAGTGCATCAAGTCTCTGCCACCCACAAGAATTTAGCTGAAGAGCTCCTGAGTCGTAACCCTGACTCAGTTAAATGCCATATGGGCTCTTGGTTTCAGGAGAAATGTAAAGATCTGAATTATTCATAATCCTTCAAACACCTTAGAAGTGTCTGCGTGACTCCATCAAAGGTATTTGGGTACCAGAGTCCCAGTGGGTATTTCACCGACCGCCTGATCTTTCCAGCAGATGGAGGAACGCTCCATTAAAGATATTCTTTCAACAGAAACATCAAAAAATATATATACAGAATGTAGACGAGGTGCCATAGCATTACATATGGATTTTGCTGAAGCTGAATTTACACTATAACACTTTTCTACCACTGAAGTGCACTGAGACCTGCAAGATGATAATTGCAGAAATTTATGCTAATGAAAAAGAAAGATTTAGGACGATAAATAATGAAGCACAATCTCTGATATTCTGCCATTTTTAGAGGAAGTATCATGCTTTTTTGATGGATTTTAGCCGAGTATATGTAATACCCTCACAGATTTAAGGGTATTACAGATTACGAATGCATACGCTCTGGTGGCTGGTACAAGGTAATCCGTTCTAACATAAAGTAGACACATTTCAGAAGGTAAAATAAAATAAAATAATGCTCTTTGAATGTTTACCTGGATATAAACTAGGTAAACATGTAAAAGATGTATGTACAGTTGTTTGAAGTAATTAAATGAATACCTTCAGTGCATTGTACAGTAAGTTGTTTTTGATAAATGCATGAATGTTTATGTAAAAGGTAAAACCGTGAAAAAAAAATGAAAAAGTAAAGACAGGATATAAAAATTTAACGCCACTATGCATTTTCCTGTTACATTTCATTATCATATTTGTAAGGCCTCTAAAATATCAACCTGAACAAAACTTGCTTAACTTGCTCACTGCTTAAAGTGACCATTTTATGGACTTTTGAAAATGTACCTTTCATGCATTGCGCAACACAGCTCTAAGCGAATGAAAACATCCTGCAATGTTTTAATTTTTATAGTGCATTGTGTGTAAAGTTATTGTCTCTCAAAGAAATAATCACTGTATTGAATTGCATTATATTTTTTCCACCCACAGTAAGAAGAAGAAGAAGAAGAAGAAGAAAATACAAAGCTATCATATATTTTACTAATAGTAAAGGAATAGTCCTCCCAAAAATGAAAATTATGGCATTTTTTACTGACCCCAAGCCATCCTAGGTGCATATGACTTTCTTCTTTCAGACGTAGTGGTAATGTTTGTGGGTAGCGGCCATTATTCTGAAGCTCCGTAAATTGTATATATACATTGTGAAACTAAGTTATCTGCCTTCGGTGGGTTTTCACAAGAAGTAGATCGATAGGGTTTTTTTTGTAACAAAAGTATTTCTAGTCATAATGTGAATACCTGCTTTTTTTGAGAGTGATGACTTCCAGCTTTTCGACTGGCCTATGACTCGATGTACAACGTATGACATAAGTTGTGTCACACATTGAGTCATAGGTAAATATTTTTGTTACAAAAACCCATCAATAAATCAAACGTGATAACCCCCCAATAAATTATAGGTTAGTTTCATAACAGATATATCTGATTTACAGAGCTTCAAATTAATGGCCATATAAAAATTTTTTTAATTAAAATGCCAGAATTTTCATTCCTTTACAAATTGTGGCATTTATCAAATAAATACAAACTGGTATTTTTTATATTGTTCATCTCTTCTTTTTTTTTTTGCATAGGAAGACACAACTCTTGGTAAGATTTAAAGCAACTCACCACATTGAGTTTGAGCTCCATGTTGAGGACGCCTCCGCTGTCCAGCACCGCATTAGGTTGATGGCAAATATCGCTGCCCGGTCTGGGGGGATGGAGATGTTGGGCCCAAAGAAGATGTAGAAATGAACCGAGAAGGTGTCCAGTTCATTCCGTAGCGTTGGCCGGATAGGCCAGCATTTATTTGTGTCTGCCGTGGGTGCTAAATAAGTGATGCTGTCTTCAGCAGTTAACAGAGATCCCTGATCTGAAGCATTCTGGGGCACGTTAGGCAGGCTGGCAGCAGGCAGGGTCTCCGATAGAGAAAAACCCATCGCAGTGCCAAATGACTGGGGCATGTTCATGGCTGAAGAGCCCTTGGAGACACTGGGCTTGGAACAGTCTGCAGAGAAAAGATCAAAGGAGGTGTTTAAAATTGGGACGGCGCACGTTTTCCACTGAGAAACTTGAAGGTACAGCTAGTTACGAGAGATGTGAAATAAGAATGAAATAAAGATGTCTTGAACTCCGACGAATCCCTTGACTGAAGCTGACAGCTCAAACTCTCCACTCAGGTTACTCTGAGGCTAAAAGCATCTTCCTGTCATTCCCGTGTCTTTGTGCTAGATCTAACTAGCATTTCAGCAGAGACATAGTTTTTTTTCCGTTTCGTGCATACGCTTAGATGTCTGTGGCGAGATGACAGGCCAAATGATTGCTGAGCGTCTATGTAGTCTGAAATGATCTGAGTGGGGTGTGTGCTGTGATTTATGTAGGACCACAGAATGGCCAAGGGATCGTCCGTTTTATCACATTTCCTTTAATAGGTCTCTCAGTTCTACGCAACTTTAATTCCCTGTTGTATTTGGAGTTTAAAGTTTTCATTCAAAATGGTGACTGATTATTTTTTTTTGCATTACAAAAACAGTGCGTCCCAAAACACATAAAACAAGTTCATGATTGTTCTTAACATCTTTTAATTGCAGGCGTTGTCGTAACATGGTACTTTGTAAATTAGATGGGATTATGGAACACACTTTGATTAAATGTAAATTTGCAAAACAATGCTGCGGAATTGAGATAACTAATTGGCACTGATGAGGACAATAAGGAAATTCTCCACACATCTCATTGTTTCCTGATTGCCTCGGGGTGTGAACGTTACTGAGGACTTGGGAGTCTTACAGTCATATTTCTCTTCTCACCCACGATTATTGCAAAATGCAGTGATTTAGGTGGAAATGGTATCATTATTGAAATGCCAGGTCGTTTTCCCCCCACGGCTCTGTTTGCTGTGTTATAAACACAGTATGCATCTCTCGCTTTCCTACTGAAACTCTTTTTCAGTTTTATTATACATCCAGCCATTAAGCTAGTCATGAGGGAAAGTTTACAATGTTCATGATAGGACTTCAAATTAAGTGTTTTGTTTTGTTCTTTTACACATCCACAATCCAAAAACAGGCCTGATGAGAAAGCTCATCATGCTCAAAAGTGGATTAATTAAATGTCACAGAAGAACTCTTGGTACCTGGATTCTGGCGACCCAAATATTTTATGTGGCATGACATCACAGCACAGCAGTATGAACTGTATCACTGATGTTCATCATAATAAATGAGATCACAACCTATCTAACAATTACTTAATGTGAACATGGGTTAAAATCATTTGAAAGCTGAAAAAATAAGCTTTCCAATATTTGGCTAAAATATACAATTATTTGAAAATCTGGAATGTAAGGGTGCAAAAAAACCCTTTGTCCAGATTAAGTCCTTAGCATGCATATATCTAATCATAAATTAGGTTTGATATAATTGTGGTAGGAAATTTACAATATCTTTCCTAGAACTTGATGTTTACTTAATATCATAATATTTTCTTTGGCATAAAATAAAAATGTATTTTGACCCATACAATGTAATGTTGGCTATTTCTACAAATACCTGTGCCACTATTGGTTTTGTTGTCCAGGGTCACACATATGTTACCAAAACATAATTAAATATATACTACCGTTTGCAGTTATTTTTCCTTTTTTAATTTAATACACACTGAGTTGATCAAAAGTGACTGTAAATACATTTATATGGTTACAAAAACTCTCTATTTCAAATAAATTATGTTCTATTCTCTATGTTCTATTAACTTTCTATTTGTAAATAAATCGGGATGAAAATAAATGTATCAGAGTTTCCCAAAAATATTAACTGTTTTCTACATTGCTAATGATAAGAAAAACTTCTTGATGACCAAGTCAGCAAATTACAATGATTTCTGAAGAATCACGTGGCAATAAAGACTGGGGCAATGGCTCTCGAAAATGAAGGTTTTCAACTACATATAGCAATATATTCACATGTTTTACTGTATTTTTGATAAATAACTGCAGCCTCGGTGAGTATAAAAAGTACTCCCAAAAATGTAAAAACCACAGACGTTTGAAATCTAGTGTGTGTCTACTCACACACACACACACACACACACACACACACACACACACTTAAAAATGCACAAATAATAATAATAATAAAATAAAGCAAATCAATTTTCACTGAAGGGTGAAATTGGCAGAAACATCTCAACAGAACCTGGCTTGCCTGATTAGTACGCAAATCCTGCAGTCTTTATAAGCCCTCACCGTCTGATCAAATCAACCCTTTTTACTCCTCTGTAATTACATCTACTTTGCCATAAAATTTCATTATAATACTCGCTGACAAAAGCAATGATGGACAAAAGATCACAATTAGCGAGCTGAGGACATCTTTGAGGGCTTGCACTTGAACATGCCGTCTGGTTCAGGATGAGGATGTGTCATGTGCTCTCTTCAGCACCTGTTTGGACACAGGCCCTGCAGCTGAAGGTTAGCTGTACAGCTCAGGCTGAGATATTAATGTTAGAATTGTATCAGAACCATTCTGAACCATTCTCTAACTCAGCATTGTCTATTTAGATATAGATGTGGAAAAACATAAAGGAAAAGTGTCAGAGATTTCTTTGTCAAGAGAGGGTTACCTAGCAACCAAACATCCAGTAAGCGCATAACAGTGGCTTTGCTGGCAAGTGTTTCACATGAAAATATATAACTCTATGTATACTTGGGTTTCTGAAAATAACTCAACATTAATCCAGTGTTCCCTAATGTTTTAGGAAAACAAATGCGGGAAAACAATTTGGATTATGATGGATTTGCAGTAAATTAGTTTACAGTAGTTGCACACCAATTAAACTGTAGATGATTTATGGGATGAAACTGTCATGTGTTATCAAGATGATGAGGATGATCTCCCCGCACAAATAATATTAACTGTTCACCACTGGATGAGGGAAATCATTAGACATTGAGAGACAAAGCATCTTATACATTCTGTAAGCCTTTATAGCGTGCAAAAAAAAGTTTAGCATGAAGTATCTTATGCTCCATTAGCGTGCATTTAATTAATATATTATAATATATTATTTGATATAAACAGTAAAATAAAAATTTTCTATGTGAATAGGTTTAATGTGATTTATTCCTGTGATGGCTGAATTTTCAAAAGTCATTACTCCAGTCTTCAGTGTCACATGATCTTTTAGAAATCAATTGAACATGCTGATGTTGAACAGATCTTGTGGAAATAGAGTTTTTCCCCTCAGAGTTCTTTGATGAACAGAAAGTTCAAAAGTTCAGAAATCTTTTAAAATGCATTTGCTGTAAATTCTATATAAATGCATCTTTGCTTAAACATGCTATTTTCTATAAAAAAGGACTGACCCTAAACATTTACATGCTGGTGTATATAAACATAAATGCAGCACAAAAAAGCAAGAATTCATACCAGGATGAGACTGTGGCAAAAGTGCATATTGGCAAATAGCCAAATTACAGTCTTATTTTGAGGCATATCAACATCAAGCAAGTTACGAACAAAAACAGTAGTGGAAAAGCTTTTCATAAAGCATCAATATGCTCAGAAGAAATGGAAGGTGTTTTAGGGTCAAATGCAGTCCATGTTAGCCACAGCCATGCTAGCCAAACTGCACACAGCCTACACATACGGGCTGTTGTGTACAGGATGCTTTTATCAACAGCTCTGTGGGCACATAAAGGATTTAAAAGCCGTATGATGTATTCGTCAAGGGAGGCTACATTCAGTGCTGCTTTTCACAGGTACCTTGAAACACTATGGGAAAAAAAGTTCCTCACCTCCCACTGGATATTCACTCTGAGATTAAGCTGAATTCATCCGCAGTAACACGCCTCTCGAGAGCCTCACAACATCTCACAACAGTTAAAAGTGTTTTGATACTGACAGACTGACATGACGTCGCCAAGTAGAGGGGAAAAAATGCTCAGGAAACGCACAAGCAGTATATGTAGGTATGTATTTTTCATGAAATCAACTCCAGTAGACCCACAAACCCTGACACTGAAGCCAGCTCAGAGCTTTTGCAGCAATATACTGCCATCAGATCGCTGCAAACAAACTCCACCATGTTGTTCGCTTGTGGCTGTCAGCGAATATTTGTTCATTTCTCACTCAATGTCAGAATCACAACCGAATGCAAAACAAAGAAGAGGCATCTTTTTCAGATGTCTCTAGAATACATTTCCTGAGGCGTTATCTTTGGACCACCATGGCCTAATATTACACTTTCTGGGAACAAACTTCAGCTTCAACAAGTTTGGCTTCCGACCGTTTTGTGAACCCAGCATATGGTGATGTAAATGCATGCAAAACTGCCTTCTAGGGCCCCGAGATTTCCTCCCTGAGACCGAGTTAGATCAAAGTTTCACTTCTTAACTAGTGCTTACGGCTAATGCAGGCTCAGTTTAGCTAAGTACCATTTTAATGGCACTGCTAATATGTATGATCAAATGTTGCACAAATTATTGGAGATGTGTGAGACAAGGAGTGCCTGGGAGGATATGCCTGTACTGTTATGTAACACTGAATTCATTGCACTCACCTCTGCTAATAAATGTGTTTGTTTCAAGTGATTCCTTGAAGTTAAAATGAAGATTTAGTGTTTAATAAATGATGCGTATTGACTAATTCTAGCATAAATTCTTCATCCTTCACTTCAATCCTCAGTATCTTGCAACAAAAGCCAATCGTAAAAGCACACAAAAGGTCAGAAGGTTTGTGTAGTGATGATGAAAAACAAAGAAAACAAAGCAAACATCATGCTGAACGCAGAGTGAGAGTGCAACTCGTCTCTCATGCTGAGTTACTGAAATGACCCCATTATCTGTGCATCTCTGATGGAGCAAGCGGTCATTTCTACCACGGCCGTCCACCATGTTATTGTTTCTGTTTTTCTTCCTCGTTGTCTCTCTTACTACATCGAGCACCAATAAAGCCTGGTGTGCACCCGCTGCTTTCTAATGACTGTGTGCTGAGCTCGGTATTGATTCAAATGCAGTGTGAAAAGAGTGAATAATGTCACTGAGATTAACAAGGCAATATCTGTTACTGAGGAAACAGGTTGCTGGGCTACTGAGCATTCATTTCTTTGACTTCTTCCATATTGTCACCCATCCATCCATTACATCCATGACATACTTTCAAAATTAATTATCTATCTATCCATCTATCCACTGATCTCCATGCAAGACTGTCTGTAAAACTCTCTCTATTAAGTCCATCTGTCCTTCCGTCCACCCATCTATCTATTCTATCCATCTATATATCTATTGAAATGTCCATCGGTCCCCTTGTCAATTCATCTATCTATCTATCTATCTATCTATCTATCTATCTATCTATCTATCTATCTATCTATCTATCTATCTATCTATCTATCTATTTATAGATTGGTCCCCGTGTCCATTCATCTATAGTATGTCCATCCATTCATCCATCCATCCATCTTTGCATATGTCTAATGTCCATCTGCCCAATCATCTATGGAAGTCTATCTATCTATCTATCTATCTATCTATCTATCTATCTATCTATCTATGGGCTCTGCAACCTGTCTATCTGTCTCTGACTGAATGCTGCACCCACTGGGTATGATAAATGTGAAAAGCACAAGCACAGCATAATGCAAGTCTTGAATCTACGCTGTTTCAGAAATAGAGGAAAAGGTCAGATCTTACAGTTGAGCACAAGCTGAGACTTTCATTAAACTCCCACAGTGGTGTGAGGAGATGAATGAGAGGAGTGGACAGATGAGATGTGGGTGGTTGGTACATGTTCCTCAAGCATATTCCTCCCCCAGACTCCTGCCAGTGCGAGTCACACCCCCAATCATGAGACTGGATGCATCTATGATACACATGACTGTACTACAGCAGAAATTATTCAGGGGTCTCTCTTCAGAATCAGAGGCGATCTAGGTCCTCTTCTGAGATGGCCTCAGGTGGAGGTCAAGTAAAACAGAGGAGAGAGGAAATAACTCCTGCTGTATTGCTATGGTAACTATTCTATGAGAAGGGAAAGGTTTAAGAGAGCATATTGAACAGGAGGCTCACACAGATGCCTTTCTCTTCAGCAGAAAATTAAAAGGTGCTACTTTTACTTAAGTACTATTCATTCTTAGCACTAATACTGTAGGTACAAACTACTTCAAAACATGAGGACCCTTAAGCTATATTGAAATGTAAATCTTTTCTTTTTAAAACAAATTAAGGCTTTAACAAACAGCACAACATGCGAGACAAGATCAAATACTTTAACATGCTCTGTTATTTTAGAAGGGAATAAAAACATTCCAGTTGATTTACTTACAAAGGTTTTAAGGGAACGAACAGAAATGAACAGAAGAAAAACGTAGAAACGATAGAAAATGTAAAATATTGATGAAGAGGCCATTTTCAGAGATAGCAGATGTTCTTATCTGAACAATTTACTGTATTTTTAATTTTATCATCGTGATCTATCACCATCTGTTGTAATTATTAATTACCACAATGCATCATTGAAAGACATAATTTGTCAGGCGTAAGGTGTCTCAGAAGAGCACACATCCAATGTTGCACGCTAAAAATGAACAAATTGACAACATTTGACTTTGATGCTGAAGAAAATTGTATATAGAGCAAAGACAAATAAAAGACAGAAAACGGAGCAGTTCTTGTATGACACTATAAAGTTTTGGCAGGCACATCACACACAAAAAAACGTGTTAAAGAAAGAAGGAAAGCTTGTTAATGAGGACTTGTAAAGATTTACAATGCAGTATGCCACGAGCAATGCTGATAATCTGCCAACCATTCCCATTCGTTCAAATAATTCTCAGGTTTAATAACAAATGAATTGAGGCAAAGGTTCTCTGACACTATATATATATATATATATAGCGTATTTTATACAGTACAGACATTTATGTTTTCTAAGATTTCTATTTTTAGAATATCCTGAAAAAAAGCATGGTTGCTGCAAATTTAGATTTACCATCATATGTATAGTTACAGTTATGACCCATTTTATTTTTACTACAACTATAGTATAGTAAGACTGGCCATTTAAGGTGTAAAAGCTGCCTTTTGCATGTATGACGCATAGAAAGCTGACTTTCAACGTGACTTTTCCATATTCTTCAAGAGTAAAGGAGTAAAGCCCTTGCCCCAGGCTTGCATTAGGAATCTTTTGAGGAAGCCCAATGTACCTTTCCAGCTGTACAATGGGCTGCAGCCTTCTGTTGAGAAGGAGAACAATACTTCCCTTATTCCACTGATAGCACCTATTGTACCACATCAGACACTTGCACTTCAAAGTATACTTCACAATTTCAAGGTGTCTGAGCTACCAGGTGTATTACGGGAGGACGTGTCTGAAAACCTCAAACCACTGTACATGCATCAACACTATAACAAATGAAAAAAAACTTCCCCTGTTATTTCCAAATTAAAACACAATCCACTGATGAAAGCAAAGTCGGTAACAAACAGAACATGACAATCAAGATCAAAAGATGAGGAAGCGCAACACCTCAGCAATCTTATGGAAAACAACACTGAGGAACTGAGCAACTGCCTGCCGCACAGACAGCAACATTCAACCTGAGCTCCTAGTCACTTGTTAAAAGCTTTAGCTGCTACAGTGGATTTGAAGTGTTCTGCCCTCCACAGCCTCTACTGTGACTGAGGCCTTGAGCTCATAGAAGCTCTGGTCCTCTGTGGGACACCCGTCAGGCCCACTGTGATGTTCATTCTATTCACACTCTCTAAAAGCAAAGAGTGGTTTAAAAATGCAACCAGTGACTAACAAGCACAAGTGTTTGCTTTTTGCAAGACCCTTGTTTTTTGTATTGTGAGTGGGAGTTTTGATAAAAACCATACCTTTGTGTAACTTGATTCAGAAATTCATTGAAATCTTAGCACAAAAGCACCGCACTAACCTGAAGCTCCTTCAGTTTCTCAAAGTACTCAAGTGTCCGGCCGAGGTGACTAAGGGTGCCAAATAATGCTGTCAAACAGATTAAAAAAATGTTCCAACAAACTGAGTTGTGGTTCTGTTTCATTTTATGCCATCCTATTTAGGTGCATGAAAATGTCCTCACAGTTACGTATCGATGTTTAAACTCTTGGATATATTTTATATATATTTATATATGTCATGAATATTTCACATATGCTTTTGAAAATTCAGTGATTAGTTGATCCTGATAATCGCTTACTATCACAGTTGTAAATACAACAGCTTTATAATTCCACAGATCAGATGATAGCTTTGAAACTCCTGAAGTGTTTTCAGATTTGTTTGCCGTATGCATCAGACATTCAGTGAATGATCCATGGCCATGGCATCCAAGGGCCATTAGTTTATGTAGCTTTAAATTAGTTTATGTAGCTCAACCTAACCACAAGCACTAACCACTTGTCGGCACAATTAGTAATATTCTTCAGCACCAACTTAAATAACAGTTAATTTCAACCTTTATTCGGTTTACTCAGTTGTAAAGCATGCTGCAAACAAGACCGCTACTCAAATGCCAAAATCGTCAAAACAATTAAGTTTTTTCCAATTGTAACCAATTTTAACGATATAAAAGTGAATTACAGTATAATAATAGCCTTTACTAGTAATTCCCTGGACCAGAATCAGAAGATACCAAATTCGACAGGAGCCACGGTATTGAGCATCAAAATGAGACAGACACAAGAGTACAATTGAGTAGCCACTCTTATATTGTTTACACTTGACAGTTTGTACAAAATGTGAAATAACCCCAAAAGTTACAAAAATAAAAGTAGTAGTGTGCACACTAGAAAATAAAAGAATGTCCGTTGGGCCCTTAAACAAAAATAAAAAAATAGTTTCCAGTGTATTTGCTGTAGAGGTTGTACAGTTCACCTTGTTCCAAAGATACTTGCAAGGTAAGTATTATGTGCAGGTGGATAGGGAAATCGGTGCTGGACTTTCCTCAGTGGACTTGGCTCGCCATCAGAATCACTGGAGATGTTGGTTCTGGACAACATCCGTCCTAAAAAAAACCTGACCTGCAGACCGGGTCAGAAAATTTACATTCAATACCATTCATTCTCAGATGCATCAATCAAGATATAAAATGTCAAAAACACAACCCTTTACATGTAACTTTGACATAAATCTTTGTCTCTATTCAAATATCAAATCTTCTGTCTTTCCGTTGTACAACATTCAGTCTTAAGTATATAATTTTTGAGAACTTAACATTAAAGTGCTCACACATTTACCTGCTGTTCATATGAACAGTATTTTAATCCTACTTTTGATAAATAACCAATAACATTCAAAATATAATTTATCATAACAATATCAAAACCATATGCGAATAATAGAACAGTACCCATTCTGAGTTCAGGGTTAGGGGTATTACAGAAATGTGCTTCATTTACTCTAACACTATAGGCCTATTCATGAAAGAGAAATGCACAAAAAATTACCCTCTAGTTACTTTAAACTCAGTTAAGCGACAAGAATGTATTCAAGTAAATCACATAGTGCTAGTAAAACATTTTACATTCATCACAATTTAAATTTAAATTGGCATTAAGAACTAAATACTTCCCTTTCTTATTATATAAACATACATCAGCATAAACTGATAACCACATTATAAATATATTCAAAACGTCACACCATAATGCACTTCAGTCTACTTATTATATTAATATCATCACTGGTTCCCTTCAACACACGGAAAACAAGGGATAATAGCACCTAAAATGCAACAGCTAAAATGGCGCATATCTCACCGTTGTTCGGGTATATCAAAGTGTAACACGACGATGATGGACCTCGTGGCAACTTCCCAGACAAAAGGGCAAGTGGTTAGCCGACGTAACTTCGTCAGACTATAACACGACTCGGATCTTCGCGAAGTGTGCTCCGACTCTTTTTCCTTTTAGACAAACCTCCAAAATTTTGTCCTGGTTTTGACTCTTGCTAACACACAGCTACCCCGTCTCTCTCGCTATAATTTTAAAAAAAACCGGAAGAAGCTGCACCCGCGCCGCCTCTGTGTCGACACACGCTGAACGTGACTTGCGTAACCTCTGATTGGCTGCTGAGGCTACCTACACCCACGTGGGAATACGTAAACTGTGTGATGCATTCAATTGCAATAAGAAAACTAAAAAATCTGCCGATGTGAACAAATAAAGATACAGAAAATAAACAATCTCTCTCTTTTTTTCTTTTTAGTGAACTCTATTAAAATAATATCAATGGGTCTGTTATACCTGGTTACATCCTCCTCCTGAACCTATGCACGCCCCTGTGCATGGTGGACACTTAAATGACAATTATCCGAAATGGCGGAGTAGGTGACTGAATAGGGTCTTCACTTATGTCTCCCGCCCAAGCTGTGTGGACAGTCCTTGAAAGAATGATTTCACTGCTGTGATCAAAGGACTTCCCAGTTCTGTATAATCAAGCCGTCGTGGAGGTTGACGATTCCTCTCAGATCTCCTGACAGGATCATTTGTATCTATGTTCTCTTCTGTATCCATTATTTCATCCTTTCCACCCATTTCACTTGCTTCCTCTTTTCCTTCCTCAAGTTCTGTTCCTTTAGGACCATCATTCTCCTCATCCTTGTCAGACATAGCTGAAGGAACTGCAATTTGCTCTCCTCGGGCGTCAGAATGATTATCTGCGGGTGGATTATTTTGAATTAAGACAGGTTCATTTGCTTGTTCAGTTGGTGCGTCTCTGTTGGTGCATACGTATTCAGCATCACTCTGATGAGAAGTAGACTCTATCATCAAGGGACTATCTGAAATACTCTGGGACATATCCGTAAGTTGTCAAAGTCTGGTGGGTTGTCATTACTTTGAGCATGTACAGGACCTCAACAGAACAAGAGCTGGGAGGTTTGGTATACTGAGTATCTGGGACATCCGCCATGGATAGATCCGGATGAACAGGACTCTCACTGACCACGGGGACAGGGAACTTGACCAAACAAAAGTGAATGCATCATCTTCTCCTTCTGAGGAATTCTCTTCCTCTACCACAGGATTTGCACGGGTTCCTGGCCTACGTGGTACTGACCTCTGCACAGGTTCACTGTTTTCCTCCACAGGTAAATACCCACACGGAAGCAACAGGTCCCTGTGTAGTGTCCTTAGAGGACCATCCCCAGTTTCAGGTCTAACAGTGTATACAGGGAGAGTGCCTGCTCTTTTCACCACCACATGAACGGTGGGTTCCCATTTGTCTGAGATCTTATGTTTTCCCCGGAGGCGGACATTCCTGACCAATACTCTATCTCCAGGCTCCAGGTCTGAGGCAGTGACATGCTTGTCGTACCTCATTTTGTTCTTGTGAGCTATCTTTGCAGCCTTCTCCATAGCTACCTTGTAGCTTTCCTTGAGACGTGACTTGAGTCTTTGCACATACTCTGAATGAGATGAATATTGACCCTCTGGCAAGGGCAACTTGAAAGCGATATCAACTGGCAGGCGAGGTTGGCGCCCGAACATAAGTTCATATGGGGTGTAGCCAGTTACCTCATTCCTAGTGCAGTTGTAGGCGTGGACTAGGGGTCTCACATGGTCACGCCAACAGGACTTGTCTTGGTTTTGGAGAGTGCCCAACATGTCCAGTAAGGTACGATTAAATCGTTCCACAGGATTACCCCTAGGGTGGTATGGGGTTGTCCGAACCTTGTGGATACCAGCCACCTGACAGAGCTCCTTGATGGTACGAGACTCAAAATCTGGGCCCTGGTCACTATGTAACTTCTCCGGGATACCATAATGTACCATAAAGTTCTCCCACAGACACTTCGCTACTGTGCGGGCCTTTGATTGGGTGTTGGAATTGCAACGCAAATTTAGTGAAGTGATCTGTGATCACTAATATGTCCTTGGTCCCGCTTTTGTCAGCTTCCAGGGACAGGTAGTCCATACAGAGGAGCTCGAGAGGTCGCGTGGTCCTAATGTTGACTAATGGGGCTGCTTTTTCAGGCCGTGCCTTCCTCCGCACACACCTGCCACATGTCTTCACTTTCCTTTCCACATCCATGACCATCTTTGGCCAATAGAACCTGGTCCTTACAAGGTCCAGCGTCCGGTCGACTCCCATGTGTCCCATATGGTCGTGCAGGCTGGTAAGAACTGTGTTGCGGAGCTCGGCTGGAAGGACAAGCTGGTAAGTTGTCTGGGACCCCACTTGGCGTCGCCTGAACAGGATGTCATTATGGAGCTCAAGACGTTTGAATTCTCGGAGGAGAAGTGGGAGATCAGGAAGTTGGGTGCGCAAAGTGGGGGGTGGTGTATCCCCATGTTCGATCTGACTGATAACATGTTTTATACATTGGTCAGCTCTTTGTTTAGCTGCTATCTCTGCTTCAGACAGATGGGGAATGGTTGGAAGACTCCCAAACTGTTCTTCTGATCCATAACTGTCTGGAACAGCACTGGGGGACATGGCAAGAGTCTCCACCAAAGCTACACGATCTGTGTCTCCCTTTCTCTCATCATCAGGACTGACGCTGTAGGTGAACTGTCTCTCACAGATCGCTTTCACAACTGAGTGATCCACCACATTGATGTTCATTGGATCGGAAAGGTGATCTTGTGTGAACTGTTGTATGCGTTCTCTCTCCTTTTGTGATTTCAGATCGTCTGCTAGCATTCCATGTGGTCTGCGCGACAATCCATCTGCATCTCCGTTCTGCCTTCCTGGACGATAGAGGAGTTTGAAGGAGAATGTAGACAGTGCTGCTAGCCACCTATAGCTTGTCGCATCAAGTTTGGCCGAGGTCAGGATATATGTCAGTGGATTGCTGTCTGTAACAACGGTGAAGTGGTTGCCGTACAGATAGTCACTGAACTTTTCCGTAACTGACCACTTGAGTGCCAGGAACTCCAGCTTGTGCGCCGGATACCGACTCTCGCTTCGTGAAAGACCTCTACTTGCATACCCTATGACTCTAGGCTGGCCCTCTTGCTCCTGATACAACACAGCACCGAGCCCGGTGGTACTGGCATCGGTGTGTAGTATATAGGGCCTCTGGGGGTCAGCAAAGGCTAGGACCGGAGCTGTAGTAAGGCTCTGGATGACTGCCTCGAAGGCTTGCTGGCAATCTGGCGTCCAGCGCCCTCCAAAGGGCTCTTTGGGGTCATGATACTGATTTGTTTTCTGTCTGGTGTTTATTGGTTTCGCTTTTAATTTCTTGTGGAAGGGTGGGTAGCCGGAGGTCAAACTGTGGAGGGGCTTTACTATGCCAGAGTAGCCCTTAACAAATCTCCTATAATACCCAGCGAAACCGAGGAAGGATCTCAGCTCTCGAGAGTCTGGGGACAGGCCATGTCTTAAGAGCTGAGATTTTCTCAGGATCTGTCTGAACGCCATCTCTGGTGACTACATGACCTAGATACCGGACTGATGTCTGGAAGAAGACACATTTTTCAGGAGACAATTTCAACCCAAACTCTTTGAGACGAGTTAGCACTCTCATGAGTCTTTCTCCGTGCTCCTCAAGGGTTCTGGAGAATACTATCACATCATCAAGGAAAACTAGTGCATCTTTCAAATGCATGTCCCCCATGCACCGTTCCATTAATCTTTGAAACGTGCTGGGGGCGTTTGTCACTCCTTGAGGCATTCTGTTAAACTCCCAGAAACCGAGTGGGCACACGAAAGGCTGTCTTGTGCTTGTCTGCCTCTTCAACCTCAATCTGATAGTACCCTGACTTTAAATCAAGAACAGAGAACCACTGAGAGCCATTTAGGGCTGAGAATGTGTCCTCCAGCTTCGAAGGTTGTAGGCATCTTTTATAGTCTGAAGGTTTAAACGTCTATAATCGATGCACAACCGGACTTGGCCATTCTTCTTTCGGGCTACCACTATAGGTGATGCAAATGGCGACTCAGACTCTCTAATAACTCCCGCATCCAGGAGCTCTTTGATGTGCCTTCGGACAGCTTCAATGTCCTGAGGGTGGATGGGTCGGGCACGCAGTTTGAAGGGTGTTTCATCAGAGAGTTTTATGTGATGTCGCACCTGGTCCGTCCGGCCAAAGTCCAGGTCGTGATGCGCAAACACCTCAGGCATGCTGTTGAGCTGCCGAGTGATGCGTTGCTTCCATTCGAGTGGAACTGGGGAATCACCAAAATTGAAATTTAAAGTGGGTCCTAGGGATGACTGGGTCTCAGAGGAGTTCTGTGACTGATTAATTACACTATGCTCTTTTAGTAGAATGGTTTGATGTGCACAAATTTCTGCAATGATGCACTTTGCAGGAATGACAATGTCATGGTCAGATTCATTGCTTATGACAACCGGCAGCTTATGGGGCCGTAGCTGAGGGAAATCAACCAGACCAGTTTTTACTAGTAGGCCACCTGGCAAGGGGGAGGACGATGGGTACTCAACGACAACGGATTTCCCATCCTGGAAGCCACTGACAAGGGCGACTCCCTCCACCACTACAGTTTCCCTGGCTGGGATGACTTGGGGCATCTTGCCTTGCATCTTCACTACCCCCTGGTGGTCGTTGCTGGCCTGTTTCCGTCTTAGCTCAATGACCTTGAAAACTACTTTGTAGCCATGTGGAAGGGGCAGGCGGTTGGTTGTGTCAGTCTCTGAGTAAATGTCAAACAGCACATCTAAGGTATTGGTACCTATGAGCATAAGAGATTGTGAAGTGTCAGGAACAACCAGGGCAAGCGTGTTTATGTCTATTGGAATTCCTATGAAGTCTTTTGGAAAGGTTATGGTCATTTCTATATAGCCAAAATAAGGCACTAGCTGGCCATTTGCACCTTCCACTTCCAAGAGGTCATGAAGGGGTTTAATCGTCTGTTCTGAGAGGTGTTGCTTGTAAAATGACTCAGGTATGGTGGTAACTTGCGAGCCTGAGTCAAGAAGACAGTTGACCTCCTCCCCTCTTACAGTCACTTGAGCTGTGCTCTTGACACCAACCAGCTGGTTGGGGAGTCTAAACAGTGGGTATTCCTGCTTTGAATATTGTAGGCTAGAACACGCTTGAGTTTCAATGTTGTGCGCTGGTCTATTGACTTTGTCCTTCTTAACAGGAGTTTTGTCCTCATTGTTTATATCGGAGGGACACTGTTGACTCTCCTCAGCCCCTGTTTGTCCCGCAACAGGAACTGTTAGTCGTTTAAAGACGTGTTTGAACCATTTTGTGTTTCCCACTGGTGCTGTTTCTTTTCTAGCTGCCTCTTCTTTTCGGCTACTAGACGGGGATTGGCAGGGTCGTTGCAAGAGGGGGCAATGTGCCCATCTTCGCCACAATTAAAACAGTACCAGGGCTTGGGTTTGTATGTCTGTTTCTTTTTGGCGTGTCTTTGCATGCCTGTATCTGTGTCGTCTGGATTTGACATTTTGCTCTGAGGCTTCCCTGCAGATCCCTTACTGTTAGCTCCTTTTGTCTTTTTCTGTGACATAAATGTAGTTAGTTGGTTTTGCAGGCTTGCCACCTGCCTCTTCAGATCCTCAATAGCACTGATGCTACTCACACTCTTCTCCTCTGGTTCACCAACATATGCACCATGAAACTGCACCTGAGCCTTTTGTTTCGTGATGCCAATATGTTTTTTCATGCGACTGGACTTTGCTTGCTGTCTGTCTTCTTCAGAACGAATCATTACTAAGAGGTCTGAGAATTGGGGTGGGTTACTCTTCTTTTGCTCTAGTTGCAAGGTGCTGAGCAAGGTGTTATCCCAACACCCCCTGCAGAATTGTTTAAGGAGATGTTTGTCCACTTCTCCATGTGCAACTCCCCCTCTTTTTGTGGCTCGGTTTAAGACTAGCTGGAGACGATGAAGGTAAGTGGACGGTTTCTCGCCTGAGTCTTGGAGGGTGTTCAGGAATTGAGCAAAAAGCTCCTCTCCATCTTCCACCGTACCAAAAGCTGAGTCTAAGAGCTGTAAATAGGCTGCAGGTGGGGACTCAGGCCGCAGACCTTTAACTACATCAGCTGCTGGAGGGAGCAAGTTTTCAAGGATCTTTCTGGATATTTGCAGGGGAGACATACTAAGATCATTTTGAAGCAACTCAATATGTGTTCGCCATGTGTCATAATCCGTTTCATGGTTAGGTGTGGGAGTCTTTCCTGAGAAGGTGCGGAGTCTCACCTGGGTTTGCATGTGATGGGCAGAGTCCTGCCTCCGTACGATATGCTCAACCACGACCTTCTGAACGTCAGGTGGGTTCACATCACTTAATGAAAAGGACGGTGCTCTCTTTGCATTAGTGAGGGTGACATGATCAGTGGCAACATTGTTGCTCGGTGTATCGTCGGAAAATGAGGTGTGAAGCTGTGGCTCTTCCTGAGCAGGCGGGGATAAAACAGTGGTCTCAACCCGTGTGGGGGAGGAACCTTCAGCCATGTGTTGCAAGGCCTCAACATCTTCCCCGATCTGAGACATCATTTCTTTCAACACCTCACTATAGTCCTTCCCGCTCATCTTAGCTAATCGTTTGAGCTCAGCTAAGTATGTCTTAGTAGCATTACTTCCAACCTTGGTAGCGTACGTGCTACTGAGTGTCTTGACTTCATAGAGAACAGGGGAGCTCCCTTGTGTCGTGCACGTGTACGGTAAGTGAGGTTCTAAACTTTCTATAGCTGAACCACTAGAATACTCAACGATCAGGTTTTGAAAGAACTCAGACTGTGAATCATCAACCAAAAGGACTCTATCGATTTTACCATACTGTTTTAGAAAGTCCATCACTTGTTCATCTTGTTCAGCTTCCTGAGTTATCCCACTAACAATAACTGCATTTGGAATTTTGACACCAGATTCTTGTATGAAATCCATACTGGTCATTATCCCAATATTGATGCTCAAATCAATTGGCTCCTGGCTGGCTCGCCACTTCTGTAACCAATTTTAACGATATAAAAGTGAATTACAGTATAATAATAGCCTTTACTAGTAATTCCCTGGACCAGAATCAGAAGATACCAAATTCGACAGGAGCCACGGTATTGAGCATCAAAAATGAGACAGACACAAGAGTACAGTTGAGTAGCCACTCTTATATTGTTTACACTTGACAGTTTGTACAAAATGTGAAATAAACCCCCAAAAGTTACAAAAATAAAAGTAGTAGTGTGCACACTAGAAAATAAAAGAATGTCCGTTGGGCCCTTAAACAAAAATAAAAAAAATAGTTTCCGGTGTATTTGCTGTAGAGGTTGTACAGTTCACCTTGTTCCAAAGATACTTGCAAGGTAAGTATTATGTGCAGGTGGATAGGGAAATCGGTGCTGGACTTTCCTCAGTGGACTTGGCTCGCCATCAGAATCACTGGAGATGTTGGTTCTGGACAACATCCGTCCTACAAAAAAAACCTGACCTGCAGACCGGGTCAGAAAATTTACATTCAATACCATTCATTCTCAGATGCATCAATCAAGATATAAAATGTCAAAAAACACAACCCTTTACATGTAACTTTGACATAAATCTTTGTCTCTATTCAAATATCAAATCTTCTGTCTTTCCGTTGTACAACATTCAGTCTTAAGTATATAATTTTGAGAACTTAACATTAAAGTGCTCACACATTTACCTGCTGTTCATATGAACAGTATTTTAATCCTACTTTTGATAAATAACCAATAACATTCAAAATATAATTTATCATAACAATATCAAAACCATATGCAAATAATAGAACAGTACCCATTCTGAGTTCAGGGTTAGAGGTATTACAGAGATGTGCTTCATTTACTCTAACACTATAGGCCTATTCATGAAAGAGAAATGCACAAAAAAATTACCCTCTAGTTACTTTAAACTCAGTTGAGCGACAAGAATGTATTCAAGTAAATCGCATAGTGCTAGTAAAACATTTTACATTCATCACAATTTAAATTTAAATTGGCATTAAGAACTAAATACTTCCCTTTCTTATTGTATACACATACATCAGCATAAACTGATAACCACATTATAAATATATTCAAAACGTCGCACCATAATGCACTTCAGTCTACTTATTATATTAATATCATCACTGGTTCCCTTCAACACACGGAAAACAAGGGATAATAGCACCTAAAATGCAACAGCTAAAATGGCGCATATCTCACCGTTGCTCCGGGTATATCAAAGTGTAACACGACGATGATGGACCTCGTGGCAACTTCCCAGACAAAAGGGCAAGTGGTTAGCCGACGTAACTTCGTTACTATAACACGACTCCGGATCTTCGCGAAGTGTGCTCCGACTCTTTTTCCTTTTAGACAAACCTCCAAAATTTTGTCCTGGTTTTGACTCCTTGCTAACACACAGCTACCCCGTCTCTCTCGCTATAATTTTAGAAAAAAAACCGGAAGAAGCTGCACCCGCGCCTCGCCTCTGTGTCGACACGCTGAACGTGACTTGCGTAACCTCTGATTGGCTGCTGAGGCTACCTACACCCACGTGGGAATACGTAAGCTGTGCGATGCATTCAATTGCAATAAGAAAACTAAAAATCTGCCGATGTGAACAAATAAAGATACAGAAAATAAACAATCTCTCTTTTTTTTCTTTTTAGTGAACTCTATTAAAATAATATCAATGGGTCTGTTATACCTGGTTACACAATTTTTTTAAACTACAGGCTAGACATGAAATTTAAGTTAGATTTACGTACAATATTAAGCTAATGCAATGATTAACCTTAATGCCAACAGAACTCCATTTAAATAATGTTCGCAATTTAAAAGGTTTCATTAAATCAGTAAACTACAATATATAACCTTCAACCAGTTGCAGCACTTTGGGAATAAACATATAAACGACTTAATACCAGTCTTCGTATACTGCAAGAGGAGAAAGTATTAAGCTATGACAACAGCTACAGTATGAAATGACATTTCTTACAGTTGAAGGCCATAATGGAGACATTACTGAAGGCTAACATAAGATAGATAGAAATTACTGTTGTGTTCACAGTATATCAAAAAAGAAAAAGCTACCGTGACTGTGTACTCTTGAGTTACAGACTTTAATAAAGGGGAAGATCATCCATTATACACAAGAGTACTACCTTTGGACATGTGAAAGACAATGTGATCATTAATCTGAAAGGAAAAAATGGTGTAATAAATAGAGAGCAGGTGTTTTATCCTGTAAAAACTAGTCTGCATCTGTCACTGTCAGCAACACACATTGAAAATGACAAATTACTTCAGGTACTGGCAGGGATACTGACATAAACATCAATGTTTCTACCACCAAGCTTTTGTTATCCTAAAAATAAACCCACATTCACAAACATCTTCATTGTTTTTCCCTCCAATAGCTCAAACAGTATGTTTGATTCCCAGGACACTGATAAAATGTATGCAATCTCACAGATTTAATTTTTTTTTTTGACAAATACATAAATATAAATATTTAATGCATAATATCCGACTCTCTACACATGCTAAAATATTAAGTAATATTTACAGACTTCAATGCAAAGCATAGACTACATAAGCTACTATTACTTAAATTATTAATTTTAAACATTTGTTATTATCTGACTTAACACCATAAAAATTTGATATTATTTTAAATATTAGTACTTTGCAGCATGATACAAGAGATGAGAGGTGAGAGCAGTGTCTATATGAAATTTGAAATATTTTGATGTCATTTGACCGTCAGGGCTGACCAATCAGAGTGGAGCTTTCCACGGAGCTGTGTAATAAATGAAAATCATATTACCACATTCTGGAAACCCCAGTCCTCGAGGACACTCGCTGAAAAGACGTTAGTCACAGGCAGAGCAATGTAAAGGTTGAGAAAACACGCTTTCAAGCTTTCTAGGACAAACACTGCGTACATCCACAGAGAAATTGCTGCTTTCACTATCTCTCGACTCCCAGAAGATCAGCAAATGCACTGATGTGATCCACCAAGACACAAAGGGCGCAGGCAGGTGCTCTGTCCTTCTGTAGCCGACACAATTCCTCCCGCTGTAGACATCTTCCTGACAACACTACTTACAGGGATTTCTGTGCCATACCGAAAAAAGCAATCATCCCTGTCCAGGCTTTATTGTCAGAGGGGATGAAAAGCTCTTCCCAACATCTGACCGTTATCTCAGAACAATGTTAAACAAGGTCATCTTCTATCTCGTAAGATGGATGGGGTTATTATTAAATATCTTTGCAGGCTAATGCAGGACGCCTGTCTGCACAGAGTGGCTTTAAAGTTTAATGCATGAGGTGTTCAGGCACAAAGAGGCAAAAAGATAAAAGTAAACCAAGAATATTTTGGGAAGATGAATCACCTTCATCTGCTATTTGACACAAGATTACTCATGGAATATTTACAACAAAACTCAACTGTTTTTAGTTGCTAGGCAGTCCCCTGGCAGGCCGCGTCTTCTGCTCTCTTCGTCTGTCTGAGCTGCTTCGGTGCAGCACGCGCAATATTTCTCATGCTGTTCACTAACATAAGTGGGAAATGAAGCACACTCTAAATCCTTTTTAATTGGCTCTTTGATTCCACAGAGTCCTGATAACGATGGGTCAACAGGCGCATGGAAGTTTTTTTCCTCAGCTGAGGCGCAAGCTCCCGCAGAGACGCGGTTGTTTAAAGTTAGACTTCTTTTCTTTTCCTTCTTTTGCCCATTAAAATTTCGTTCTTTTCTGTTTTTAATTCTCACCCATGCACCGCCATAACAATAAATGGCAGGAGGGCCAATGTCAAATGGAGACTTATCAGCCTAAAACACATGTGCTTTCTTTATCAACTTTTCTGCTATGCTCAAATTGGAAAGCTATTTTTTTTGTGTTCGTGGCATGTGTAATTTTATTTTTCAGCACCCCGGCCAATGAATATTTAATTAAGGAGCAAGTGGCCCTTGTTCTAACTGATTTGTATGTTTTGGCTGTTCTGTTGGTCTAGCCAGACTATTCTACACTGCTGTTACGAAAAAGAAAAGAAAAGAAAAGAAAAGAAAAGAAAAGAAAAGAAAAGAAAAGAAAAGAAAAGAAAAGAAAAGGAACACTAATTAAGAGTTATATTTTTGGAATGGTTTAAAGTCTTGCAGCAACACAAAAGCTGTGATAAGCAATTTTATTATTAATTACAGGCTCTTTAATCTGGACTCTAGTGAAATGAGCCTGTTATGGAGGATGAATAAAAAATAGGTGTGGGCCAAAATTTCTATGGTGGTCATAACTTTGAACAAGTTGCACGATCTTGTTCTTTAAATTAACAGGATGTTTAAAAATGTGTATTCTGCAGCATATAAAATGCCATTTAAAGCGAACAAACCTACAAGCCAAACATTCACATCAGCATGGCATGCACTATAATCTCCTTATTTTCCTTTGAATGTAAGTTGTTTGAAAAAGCAAGGCATGAATTCTTATTTTCTTGTTGTCGGGACACCACTGCGTCACAATGAAATTCATTTAAGTTTTCTTTTGTGGAAACTAGAAAGCACAGATCAACAAGACATTCTGTGTAAATTTGAACAAAGTGACAGTTGATGGATATATCGTGACCAATCATGAGATTCTGGGAGCTTCAGTTCCAGTCACACTGAGGTGAAATTTCCATGACATGCTTCATTTCTGAATTCAAACTTCAGGCATTCTTTGTGGCACTCATATTTCCAACACAACAGCTCATGTTGCTTTCAAACACTTCCACATACACACACGACTTACAGATCCTAAATGATCACACCACATACCATATTGATAGACACTAATAATAAAGAATAATTGTAGTGAGACCATCTAAAGTGTGCACGCATACACATTGCCGTTCATTTTATTAATTAATTAATTACATATTTTATTAATTAGTGCTTTTATTTGTCAAAGACGCATTAAATTCATCAAAAGTGACAGTAAATACATTTAATAATCTTTAAAAAGGAAAATGGATTGGATGACTTTTTAAAATCCAAACGTATATACCCACACGTATTGCAGGTTGACTTTAGAAAGAAGAAACAGACAGCAAAGTCAACAAACAAACGCACCAGATGCAAAGGCGTAATGCATTAATGAATATTAAAAAAGAAATGAATACATAAGCAAAACATAAAGCTGATTGGTACAAATTGCCCTGATGCCACTTTTGTTGCATGACAGCATATTACTGAGACATACAGTAGTAATGGCATTATAACGACTTTGCCATCTAATTCTGTTTAAGAGGCACATCGCTCTCTGTTTTAGAAAGGTTTATATTGCTTTTTAGCCTTTATCAGGTGGCCTGTTTATGGTTATGCTTTTAATAAGATAAAAGAAAGAATGAGAGTAATAACTCTAAGACCAAACAATGTCTAAAATAAGATAGAACAGTCATAAAATTCTGAGACATTTCCATCAATACAATTGATTTTATAGGAAAAGCTCAGCATTTATTCTGGCCTTCAACATTTGCTGCATTAAATAAGCTGTGTAATATCCACTGATGGTTTTGTTATAGCTTGTTTTCCCCGCTGTGATGAGAGTACAGCAGGTAATTAGTTTACTGAAACTAATGTCTTCTGCTACTACCAAAGTCCTGCTTCACTTCACTAATTGACTGAGTAATTAAAACGGTTATCTAAAGCCATATCAACATATCGTCCTGCTGACCAAGTGCATTTTGCTTCATTAACAGGAGAATAAAGAGAAACGACTCTATCAGTCTTGTCTGTTGTTTATATTTATTTTTAAAGGTGCAGTCGGTAATATATGGTTTATGTTTTATTGACTTTAATTTGACCCAGTGGTCCTGAGCTTTAAACTGACATCCATCATGCATCAATTTAGGTTATTAAACGAACAGTTCACCCAAAATTTGAATTTGCTAAAAATATATTGCCCTGAGGCCCTCCAAGGTATAGATGTGTATGTTTGATAGGAACTGATTTAGTGAAGCTTAACATTACATCACTTTCCTCTGCAGTGCCGTCAGAATGAGAGTTCAAACAGCTGACAAAAATAAAACTTTTTTTTTCATAAAAAATCCATAAAAATCTTTTGACTAATAGTATTAATGTAAATATGAGTTTTCATCTTATGTCTTGTGAAAAAACTATTCATGTCTTTATTTGCAGAAACCACTGAGACTTTTAGAAGTATATGCCTGGCTTCAGTGTTAAAATATTCACGCTTTTCCTTCTCTTAAATCAAGCGTGACAGTCCAGTGATGTGTAAATAATGTTCTCTTTAGTATTAACAACTCAAACTGTTGTGCTGCTGATGGAGAGGAATGAGCTTTGTTGCCATAATTTAAATCATAATAAAACAGAATTAGACATTTTAATTATTCAATGGCATGTCATCTAATTATGAAAGCAATTTTAAAGAATTCATATGAATGGCCTGAAGAAATTATGATTGCAGGCTTTTGAGGTTACTGTGTCCATGAGAAAACATTCAATCACAGAGGCGATGAAGGAGATGAGCGCTTTTGTACACATCACCGCACAATAGTAAAGCCAGCATAAAAATAAAGAAAACAAACCTCAGTTTTATTAGAACAGAAATCAAAGAAAACAAAATTAATGGCATGCGTGTATGTGTCCCTCTAGGTCAAACTAAATTATTTTACATGAAATGTTTTAAATACACAATAATGCTATAATGCTTCACAATGTGGCCTAATGACAAACAATGAGACCGATTTCTCATCTCTCGATCCATTATATTTCCTAAACTTCCCCCAGTGGGCCCACAGGACTCAACTCAGTAACATTAGCGAAGCAAACAAACACCGACAAGACATCAGCAGTAACCCGAAAGAACTTCAACAGAAACAAAACATTTTGCATTTAACAAATGCTTACCATACTGCTGAACTGTCTGACAACAAATCACCAAAAAAAGTGTTATGCAAGCTTTCTGGTTGACAAGTCTACACAATGAATGTATGGTTAATAAAAAAAAATCCATGAAAAATAAACAAAATAATCATCACCAGGCATAGCTCCAGCTCCAAGGTGTAAAGTTGGCCGAGGAAGGCCAAGGTGGCTACATGAAATAGCCAAGTGAAAAACCAGTGAAAAACATGGCACAGCTACATTCATAATATCTGAATGGCATGAAATGTATAGTTAGGTTTTTCATATGCAACAATATGTGATATACTGTTGTTCAGAACTACAGCAGTTTTAAATAACAAAAATCTGCATATATTTGTGAAATAATCATTTTAAAAGGCAAATAATTACCATATAATGTAATTTTTTTTACCAGTTATTTTGTTTTTATTTTAATGTGTTAATTATCACATTATGTGTCTGTGTTTACATATAAAGTTTAGTATATACACTTTGTTTTCTGAAATCTAACAAGCATTCTTTTGCTTCACTAATTACATTCAATTCTGTGTCGGAGGCCCACTACCAAACTCCCTTAACCTTTAATTTGGTCCATTTAGCCTCACTAACTGTTGATCGCAATAGAGGTCTGAGGGAAAGTGTCCAGAACGGCTTACATATCAATAGCAACAGCGCACTTTAAACATGTCTCTCCTCATTATCTCCTGCTATTATCTCTCATCAGTGTGTCAACAAGAAGGATAAGCAGCTGTTTGTCTCTTTGCACAGGTGTTTGATCTCTCCGCATACATATGCTTATTCTTGCCCAATCTCTCCATGAGAGCTGTGCCCAACAACTGTTAAGCAAGTTGGCACCTGCCAGACTGGTAGCACGCTGATTGCTCAGAGACTTTTTTTGTCCTGCTTCGGCCTTCAAACGCATTTCAACATTAACAACAAATATATAGATCAAACTTAACCCTTTAAGCCTTGAATCTGAAGTATTTTCCTTCTCCTGCCCATTGTAGAGAATGTAAAAGTCAATAAAAATGCAATTCCCTGTGTGAAATTGGTTTATGGCTCCATGAAGGTTGGACATTGCGAAGTCATGGCTACCAGTGGGAAATTA
This sequence comes from Puntigrus tetrazona, assembly GCF_018831695.1. NCBI lineage: Eukaryota > Metazoa > Chordata > Actinopteri > Cypriniformes > Cyprinidae > Puntigrus > Puntigrus tetrazona. The sequence goes on from NC_056703.1 coordinate 16,338,787, forward strand.
CACTATATTTTGCATTTAAAATGCTGTAGTAAGGTCACAGCTTCAATATCCTCAAAGTGAGAAAGCTCTTCAATATTGGTCACACTCTTGCATTTTTTATTCATCGTTTAGAAAATGTAACTGTACATTATCAAAGCACACTTGAGCTGTAGGATTTTTTTTTATACAAAATAGGTCTATATTTACTTTACAGCTAGAATAAATATTGTTTAACCATAACCAAAGTTAAACTCGAAATAAAATTTCAGATATTCATGAGACCAGCTAAACAATCAATAGCAATAAGAATGGTGCTCGTCGAAAACGCAATTACGCTTAACTACGTTATTTGTTCTCCATTTTGCGTTACGGATCCCAATCACATTTGTGCTGATGCCATTACTAAAGAGAAATATATTCCTCGGTAGGGAATGTAGTTATTTCATTCAGTGTTGAATTAGCTCATTTCAGTCCTCGGAGCTCTTCAGGGTCTAGAACTATTAATAGTCATATCGTCATGTTAAGACACTGAAACTCATCATTAATGCTGATAAAAACGCATCAGTCTCAATTAAGCCTCCTTTTATTGTGTTTTAACCTTCTCGTCTCCTTGAGGGCTAGACGGAGTCCAATGAGCACCAGAAAAATCAAGCAAAATGTAAAATCTTATATTTGCATTTCGGCTCTCCCAATAATAGTGGTCTGCAGAAATAGCGAGTGTGGTAAAAGCCCCAAACCTTTTCTGTTGATGAATTACAGCTGTGTGATGAAGAGCAGTTTGGGGGCTAAAATTTGCAGCTCATTGTTTTGAAACTGCTTTTGAAATCCCACGACTGGGATCCTTTTCAATTTGGCTGCGTATATGTCTCCCAAACAAAGAGGACTCCCTCAAGCATGGAGCTCATGAGTGATTAGCACAATTAATGACACTATCAATATCACCATTTGGTGACAGCAACAGCAACAAGAGAAGTACAGTTTGGAAAAAAATTTGGATTATGTAAGACAGGGCGTCAAACTCATTCAAGATTTTTGCAAGATGGTAATTTATTGGTTTACATTGGCCAGAGTGGACTAAATGTCACCTTATGTCATTTCTTATATTCGAAAAACGCATTACACTTCTGGATTAAAGTCAAGGTCTAATTGAATAAACATAGCCACTATATTAAGACTGTCCTAAAAACAAGTTTAACCAACTAGCATTAAGCTGAGAAGCAATATACACTAAATTAAAACAAATTAGTTTTAATTTGAATAGATTCAAATTAAAACAAATCTGTTTTTATGTAACTAACTTAAAATTACTTTTAAATACTAAAAAAAAAAATATATATATAATATATGACTACCCTGATGACTTTATACAACCAGCCACACAGAACATGGCACAAAACAAAAGGGAGCATATGGAAATGACTGAATATTTATTATGGAAATAAGTGAATGGGAAGGTTTTTAGCATAATTGAAATTTTCCCCTCAAATCATCCTTCAGTCCAAATCTGACTCCTCTACTAGTAATGTGTTTGACAGGCCTGATCTAAAACATCAAATGAACATACACAACATGTCTTTTTTAGCAGATACAGACCACAAAATTTCTACAAAATAACAACACACTCTTGAACAATGCTCACTGTCTAACTTCTGTTTTTTTCCATTTTGTTTTGTTCTGCATATGCTTCACTCAAATAAATAATTTTATCTCACAAAGAGAAGAATGACCATACATCAAAGCCATTACAAGAAAAATACTCAGTGTCTACTGAAACAAATCAATTGGCCAATTTTATATCACTATAATAAAAAGGTTTTTTTTTAAGGCAGTCGTTTTTCATAATCCTTTAGGTTACACCATAATAGTAGCTGACTAAATCAGAGGACTGTATAAAATATGAATTATAATCAGTTTTGATTTTTTGACTATCCTATCGACAAACGCAAGGAAATGAATTCAACATACACAGAAACTCCAGAACAGACGGTTCTTGTTGAACTTGTAAATGTTCTGTTCTCTCCATTAAGAATATCAGGAGAACCGAATGGTGTAGAGAAATGGCAAAGGAAGGACATGAAGGGTCATAGCTCCTTGGGAGATGGGAGAGAGATGGCAGCTAGCCAGTATCTGCTGTTTGGAGAAATTGATCAAAGAAAGGGAGCTAGGTTCAGAATAATTGAATTAAGGCTGACAGAAGCGCTGACCAAAACCTTCAGACATAGGTGATACTACAAGGTCATGTGATGCAGAGTATGGACCATCACAACTGGTGAAATGCATAACATAGAGGAGAAATGAATGACAGTGTTAGATGATGTCGATTGCAGTGCTTTCAGGTCACTGGTTTTACTACGTTTAATAATAAGAGGTACTAATGATGGGTGAACACAGGTATAGTGGGATACTTAATTATAAGTATCCATCATTACATGCACATTCTTCCATTACTATAAATCTGCATTAACTTCATCCAAAATTAGTGTGCATTGACATAGATGTGTCCGTTTGGATTATGTTTTTAAAGAAGCCAGTAACAAAATATTGTCTGCTATACCTTTTAACAACTGTATATTCAGCTGCATCTTTTCACAGAAGAATTTAATCAACAACAAATATGAAAAATCACCTAGGAGCAAAAACACTGTTAATGTAGAAAAAAAACCATAGAGGGCTGTAGGCTAGTAGTACAAATCTTTGGTGCTTATTATGTTGATATTTCATGAATGCATTAAAAGGGAATGAGAAAATGTGAGATTACTAGCAAATCTATTCCTAATAACTTTGAAATAACAATTCCTGTTAAACAAATTGAATTGAAATCTGCAACAACACCAAAAAAAGCCAGCAAAAACTGGGATATTTTTAATCTATTGTAATGTTTTAATCTTTCGACGCCCAAATTCATTGAGCAAAATGGATTTTGTTCCTCCTTTATGAATGCAGCAAATACTCTGAAGTGACAAAATTGACTCTCAGCCTTGAATGTGACAGAACGGCACTGCAATAAGTCCTTGCTAGACAGGTTTTTCCTTTTTCTGCTCCTTACGCGTACAGATAATGCTCTCCGCAGGTACACCGTCTCATCATGGCCAATTGTTTCCCCTCTGTGAGTGCTTTATCTAAGCTGGTCTGAGACTGTTCAGCCTCATTGAACATCAATGGCCCTCCTCTTCATCCCCTCTTACCGAGCCATCAGCGCCAACATCCCTTGGCATCAAGGCTGTAACAAAGGCAGGGATTCTGCTGCACCGCAGGACATGGAGAACAGAGAAAAGGAGGAACAGCCGAACAGAAAAAAGCTCACACAAAATGAAAGAACAAGGTAGTTTTGAAGAGGAAGATAGATTTGATAGAAGCAGAGTTGAAGATTTTTGCTAACTCTCGTGAGGAGGGAAATTCAATTTTGACCTTGTAAACTGGAGGTGTTTTTGAGATAATATTTTAATGATCCAATCAGCCATTCTGAGAAAATCAGGTCATATGAGCACACCATAAACAACAGCTGTGTAATTTGAAACAACGTACAGATTTAAGCAGAATGAGCAAATCACCCAGAGCGAGTCTTTTTAACTGAGCGTGCAACTTCCCGATGCTGCAATAATACGGTCCATGTGACCGAATTGAGTCCCCCGTCTATTTCACACATTGCGAGCAGCCCAATTGCCATATTTATCACGAGGACTCAAGACACGGAAAAGTACGGAATTCATCAACACTTCATTGTAACATCAGGCAGAATAAAAAGCGGAGGCTCCAATCCATGACAGGGTCCTCATCTGAGCCCACTGAGGTTCCAATTTGTCACAGAGATTCATAACAAAGCCTGTCTCTCTCTAAACACACTTTAATTTCCCAACTCCACCTGGGCCATGAGAACACCTGCCTTTGTAAAAACCCTTCCAGCAGCGAAGTCAGAATGCATTCCAGGTAGCTTTAATATGCTCAAATGCAATTCATCGCAATGCTGAAACTAAACAATGACTAGGAGCCATATGCCTGTAACATTTGTACTGATAAATCCCAATGAAGAATTAATGAAGCCTGGATCAAATCTGCAAGCTGTTGCCCTCTCATTTGTGCTGGACTAAAATATTTCCACTGGAGTCTGCTGGGATTGTTGCAACCTACAGCACTACAGGCTATCAATGAATCAGCGAATGTATTGGCATCCAGTACCGTGCCCCCAAACACTGGCTGGAAAAAATGGTACCAGGTGGGCCTATTCATAGTGTGATTTTATTTTACCAGAGGAAAGCCTATGGTAAATGATATGTCAGAGCCCAAAACATTGATTAGACTGTATTACGGGTTCATTACGATATGGATTACCGCATTACCTGTTGCACATTAACAGATAATGGTAAAACATTATACACACAGTAGACCCGAATAAATGTACTTTTAAGTTTTAATGAATAAACGTCATTCACTGAATCATACCAAATCAAAAGACATCTGCTGCTGTATTTTTGGTTTTAAAAGAATTCTCTTATTTTCAAGGCTATATGTATTTAATCAATAATACAATAAAAATAGCAATATCGCAAAAATATTAATGCATTCAAAAATATGGCACTAGTTGTTAAGTTTAGGTACTGGGTAGGATTACGAATGTAGAGTATGGTCATGTAAAATATGTGCTTTCAAAAGTAGTAATAAACCGTTAATATGTTAATAATAGTATGCTAGTAAGCAACTAAAAAAACGTAAAAATTGGTGGCTATACTAAAGTGTTACCAAATATGGTAACACTTTATTTTATGATTACACCAATTAGTTGCAGAGGATGGAATGTTCAGATTGATTATGAAGCCGCACTCTAAAAAATACTGGGTTAAATATGGACAAACGCAGCAGTTGGGTTGTTTTCAACCAAAAGTTGGGTTAAACGGGTTTGTTCATGTTCTACCCAGCACTGGGCTGTACCGTACTTAACCCAGCATTTATAGAGTGTATGACTGATCTAATTTGATCCAAAATGTAAATTTAAAACAAGTTCTTACCTTTAACCTGAATGCCAATACGAAAGTAGACGTCTGAGCTACTGAGGTAACGCTCCACCAAAATATAGTACCACTGCTCCCAGGATGGCAGCGGGACCTCCAGCTCACAGGGAATGTTCTCTCTGCAGTCCACAGCGCTGGAGTTATGCACAGGTGGGGCCCTTGAACGGATCTTCAGCAAAACCGGACAGCTTTCCCCGCTTTTGTTCTTTGTATTGCAGTCCACAAGCTGTACCTTCACTCGAGAGATGTAGTTTGGGAGGAACACTCTGCCAGGTACAAGGGAGAGAAATGTAAAGGACATCTGCTTGAAAGCTACACTGACTGCAGCAGACATTGTCTCATGAGATATAACAATACTAGTATGCTTATCGAAATGCCAAAGAAGCATTATTAACAGGAATGTCTTGTACTCTCAGGAGACCTCTAAACTTCAGCCCATTATAGCAAACTTGAAAATGCATAAAGCAATTAATTGATATCTCTGCATCCTAATTTTCTACATCAATACCAACTAATCAGGAAACGATTGCAAGTTGCCCTTTTCAATTTGAACAGAGATGGAGAACAACTGTGAAGTTAGAATAAACAATTAATATCTACTTTTTTGGCCATGACACAATTGGCTTTGTCTTTTGGTTTTTGATAATTAACAATACGAGCAGCACAACAAATGCTCAATCAAACAGAACAAAGGTTGTTTACAGATCTGCTGGATCGCTTCGGGGGAAAAAAAAAGAGTTTTGAGAACTTGGTCTTTGAAATTTGCCATGAAAAAAAAAAAAAAAAAAAAACATTTATTGCGTGGCTAATTTATCCCTTCTTCCAATTTTACGCAGCACTGTTTTGTATTTCACAACTGAATAAATAGTATGTCCTAATATGAATATTACAAATTTGTATTTAATTGACAAACTAAATGACAAGAGCTATGCATAATAACTGTATTTAACATAGTTTACTAGATTTTTATTACATATAAGATGATTCCTGTTTCTTCCTACATACTCTTCCTACTTATTTCATGTGGCAGATATCTTGTATATGCTATGAAAAAGTGTATACTAATATCCAGACATCCATTAAACAGCAGCTGCCTAAGTGTCACTGCCGAAAACCAGCTTTTAATGATACAAAAAAGCCCATCTTCATAATGTCCAGCACTCAAGGTCTTTTCTTTGTACCGTGTTGTTTATGAATGCATTTCATCACCTCTCTCCTCCTCCATTTTCCTCTTTTTCATTTAGAAAGACTTTATTTGCTAATTGAGAGGAGAGCTTTAATATCTGAACCTAATGAGAGTAGAAGCTTGAAATGGAGGGAAGCTTGAGAAAAGGATGTGTGGAATGGTAAAGGTTGAGAGCAGAACGAGGGAGAGAAAAGGTGAGAGACTCGCATGTGTGTGTGCGTTCGTGCGTCTGATAAGGTAAGATGTGTGAAAGTCTGCAAAGATGACAACAGAGTGGAAATTCTCACATCTTAAAAGATGGTTTTATTTAAGTGTTTGGAATCAAATGAGGTGATTACACCACAGTTCATGAGTATGGGGTTGTAAAATTATTTTGTGTTTTTATGTTTTAAGTGTTCACCAAGGCTGCATTTATTTGATCAAAAATACAGCAAAACTATTTAATATATTTTATAACGTATTTTAGTGATGGCAAAGCTAAACTGTCAGTGTCACTGAATAGAAATCATTCTGTTGAAAATAGTTGTCCTGCTTAATCGTTTTTGGAAACCATCATACATTTTTTCAGGATGAATAGAAAGTTCAAGAGAACAGCATTTATATGAAATTGAAATTATTTGTAAATGTCACTTTTATTGAATTTAATGCAACTTTGCTGAATAAAAGTGTTTTTTAATCTGATCCAGACATTTCAATGACAACTAAGTAAACTATCCCTATATTTTTGGTTGATTTTCTGTGTGTGTGTTTAAGTGGATACACTGCATCTTGATTTCATCTTAATTTTCACTCACTTGTAGAGTACCGATCTATTGTGAAGAGGAATCATCTGGTCAATGAAGTAACCAGGATACAGCACCGAAATCCCAATGAGCCTCTGAACAATGAGCTGAGGTTGAAAGAGGTACTGACATTCCTCGTGAAGACCCTGCACAAAACAGTGAAACAAACAGGAAATAGATGAATTAGTTGCACGTTAAATTCCACTCGGGATGCACCTTCAAATAAACTGAGCCATGAAATATAGCGTCACAAAAACTGTATACATGCATATCATGATATGGAAATGCTCGTGGAAGGGGGGCAACTCCCACTGAGAGAGCCTTATGATCACTTCAAATGGAGGAAACTGTCGTTGCATTTGCATTGCTTCTGATGATTTGCTGTGTGATATTTCTCACGCCAACTGCACAACAACTCCCACCTCACGCTCTGGAGAAAAGATCAAACGCTATTGTCGTTTCTCCACTTGGTGAAAAATTCAGATAAAAGATTTTGAACTGTCTGCAATTTTTACTCATTCCAAACAAGTGGAGGATCCAGGCAAAAACCTTGTCTTCTTTGAATTCTGCTTTGCATTTACATTTCTTCTTTTAGCAGACACCATGATGTAAAGTGATTTTAAAAATGAGGAACACAACAAAATGAGTGATTCATCTTAAAGATGCAAGGACAATTTATTTTGAGAAATTAAAAAAAAAAAAAAAAAAAAAAAAAAAAAGGACAAGAGTTGGGGATTGAAATTCATGAATAAAAAATGAATACTGAGCACAGGGAAATCTGAGACTTTTATTTGGCAGAATATGATTAATTATGTCTAATAAAAAAATGTGTGTCAAAAATCCTTGCTCAAAGTGTAAGGTGGAGCGTCTTTTATTAGGTGTGCTTGGTTGTAAATAAAAAATGGAAATGTAACACACATTATAGTCATCAATTTGTTTTTATTTTTAATTAGCAAAGACACAGATTAAATGTATCAAAAGGTATGTTTATATATTAAAAAATAAAGAAATGTAATAAAGACTGTTCTTTTGAACTTTCTCATCAATAAATCCTAGAAAAAAAGGTATCTTGTTATTATGCTGTTATTATTCTAATAAAAACAAGAATTGTTTCTTGTGCTCTAAATCTGTGTTTTACAATTATTTATGCAATAATGTAGAAAATGTATTTTTGTCAACAGAGGAATAAATTAAAATGGTAACACTTTACAATAAGGTTCTTTAGTTAACATTAGTTAAGAACATTAGATAAGAATGAACAATACTACTATAGCATTTATTAATCTTATTTAATGCTAATTTCAGCATTTATTAATGCATTATTACATTCACATTAATTAATGCACTGTGAGCTAACATAAACTAACAACGACTAAATATATTTTTATGAACTAACGTTAAACAAATACTGTAATAAATGTATTGTTCATTGTTTGTTTGTGTTAGTTAATACATTAACTAATGTTAACAAATGGCACCTTATTGTAAAGCGTTACCATTACAGTTCTGAATATACTGTAATAACACAGCAAGCAGTGTTTTTAAACATTTCACAGTATTTCAGTTTTTAACAATATTTTTTATCAAATACAGTAAATGCAGCCTTTGTGCGAGCATAAGAGACTTCTTACAAAATAATTTAAAAGACTTACTGACCCCAAACATTTAAAAAACAATATATTTGAACATGCCACTAATAACTATATGATATGTACCGCTTTAACAGACTATAGGCTTTTTGAACTAAACTGCTTTGTTTTCACCATTACAGGATCACAGTTGGCAGTGTTATCAAGAGATGCATAGCTGTAAAATCCTCATTGGTTTCAATATACAACAGATGTTGTGGCGTACGCTCCAATTAAAGATCTGAAGATCTGTATAGATTCGCAGACAATTTTTCACCGTGCAATTGCATGAAGACTTGAGGTGTGAGAAATGGAGGTGGAGGGATTAAAGACGGAGAGAAGATGAGGGAATCCGAGAGCTTTTATTTATTATGGCACACCACGGAAAATTACAATGCAGCGTTTCATCATGGAAACCTCGGCTTCTCTCACGCAAGGTACTCCTGCCCTAAACACATTCATCATTGTCGAACGGCGTAGTATAACCCCTCCTCTCTACTCGGCCAGCGTCTTTTCTTAGCATCTCCACACCGAGAAACACAATCAGGCCAAACAAAGAGGTATTAAATGTCCAGGAATCACGCTAAAAGAATGCATTAGCTTTCCAGAGCGCACGTCTCTCTGTTTCCGTCGTTCGTACAGGACTACCGCCTGACACGAGGGTCATTTTCGCTGGCTTTTTCAAACCACAGCGCTGTCGAATGTCAACCGCATATCACTGCTGGCTTCCTGTTGAGGTCAGTCAGCCATGTTATTACTTCATAAGGTAGGGAGCGAGTCTGCTGCCGCATCTGTCAGTTCAATGCAGTTAAACAATAACCGAGCAGTCGTCAGCAGCGGCGCCTCTTTTCGCGCTGAGAAGGGGCGGGCAACGGAAAGAGCTAATTGGCTTGCAGTGGTGTGTGATTAATTATGCTGTGGGATTCACTGCCTCAATAGTCATCCTATAATTAGATATTTTCAAGACATGAATAAAAAAAAATCTTTAAAAAGCCTGAACCAAAAATTGTGTGCTTCATGTAATTTACAAAATTCTCTGTGATATGAATTAGTAGCCTAGAGTATAACATTAGGACATTGATGCTATGATTGTGACAGTGTGCATTAAAACAGAACTGGCAACATAAACACATCATTCCGCATCTGTATAGCAGCTGATAGAAAAAATAAATTCAGTTGCATTATAAAATACATAAACTTTTATATTTTTCTGTTAAGAAACGTAGACCATATGCTTACTTCACCACTCAAAGGTTTGGGGTCAGTAAGATATTAACACTTTTATTCAGCAAGCTGCAATAAATGAATAAAAAGATTGATCAAAATATTGTTATAAAAATTATATTTAATTCAAATGTCTTTTAGTTTTCCTGTTTATTTTTATACATTGCCATATGATGTGCTACAAATAGTAAAAAGTTGACTGATTGCGACATATGACATATATATATATAAGTGTACTGCTAATATTTATTATGTATATATAAATATACGCGCATGTATATATTTAAGAAAAAAATATGATTTTATATTAAAGATATTGATATAAATGTAATGTAAATATGTGTAAATATTTTCAAAATATATACTGTATGTGTAAATACACAGTATGCACACATATATGAACAAATACGTTTATTTACTTTTATTTAATATTCGTAATAGCATTCAGACAACATGTTTACAATATAAATATTGGTATCTCAGCATTAGGAAAGAATGGGAGCAAAAACTAACTACTCTAAATAATGTATAATACTTTTAAAAAAAAAAATTGAAACTTAGAATTGTTCTTATTAAGCATATTAGAGATTATAAATAACCACAAACAAAATCTTTTTTAAAGACAAGCTTTTGTCTTTGTATATTTACGCTTGAAAGACTTACGAAGACATTTCTGGTTGGTGAATATAATGAGCAGCCGACGCATTCTGGGTATTTTCAAGGGACAGAACGTTTCAGTGCACTCGAGTGCTTTTGACAACGGGACACCTTAGAAACGGCTGGCTCCCTGGCCAGAACACTGATGATGTCCCGTGCAAGAAGCTAGCAAATAATCCACAATTTATTTTCTGCAGCTTTCATTATGACAGTAAACATTAATGTCAATATTTCAGATCAGTAGCTAATCAAAACCACGTATTTGTCATTGTTTGCTTCAGTGCTTAATGCACCTAACCTCCAGAAACAGCCGAGGCTTCAAAAATAGCCTTGACAAACCAGAGGTATGTGTTGTAATGGTGGCAGAACACATTTTCATTTCATTTCATTTTTTTCTAAGTCGCTTTGGAGCATTTCTCAGATCAGAAAAGAAATTTTCTAAACTACTTGTTAAACCTCCACGTCATCTAGTCACTTGTGCGGTTTGTCATTCTTTTGAACAAATTGTGATTTCTTTGGTACATTCAGGCAACTGATTATGTGCATTTGTCTGCGGTTTCCCACAATTTTAGTTGCTAATATCATGTTTCTCTGTGCTATAGTCTTAGCCTTCAAAACATCAAATAGGTTGCATAGAAGTTTTTATCTAAAAAAGAATATAATGTAAAGGTGTAAATAATTCCATTTTAGACAAATTGTCAATAAATAAGCCAGCGAAAATAAAGCCCAAGGAGAACTGTTGTGCGTCTCAGATCAACACACAGCGGTGTTTCATTAATGAATCCGTGATTTTAAATGAATAGTGAATCAATGATTCATCGAGCCATCCATAAAAAGAATCAATCGAATCAATGAATGACTGAATGACAGGGATTTGCCACCACCTACTGGCATGTTTAGTTTTTCATTTAGACTATTGTTCGATTTATAAAGTAATTTCATATTTTACAATATATTTCTTTTCTGTATGTTGAACTAAAATACTATGTCGATTGATTGTTTATTTTCTAAATAAACACAGCGATAACTATTATCCTTAATATCCTTAATTTTATGAATTTTATGAATTGGGATATTGTGTGATTAATTAGACTTTTAGTCAAGTCATTTATAGTGGTTTTAACAATAGTATCTAATATGAGAATAGTGTGTCAAAAAATGCATCTCAAGAATCTCTCTAACCATATATAGACAGAGAACATCACAAGAGTTACAAATTCTGACAGTGGATGAACATCCAGAAAACAATCAGGGTCAACAGCCGAGAGGAAGAAGAGGAGTAAGGATGCTTGGTGGAAGGGTACAGAGGCAAAACAGAAGAACAGGCAGAAGAGGCCAAGAAGAGAGACGATGAACATCAGATGAAATAAGGGTTGTAGACTATGTTGTCAATCATTGCCTTACAATGGCTGAAGGGTGCAGCTAAATATTCAGAGATCAACCATATTTTCAATAATTCAAACACATACACATATCCCACATACAGTAATGTGTAAATTTGTAAAATGTAAAAAGGATGATTCGAGAAATGCACTTAAACGACGGAAAGGCCTGTTTGGTGGATTTGCACCACTGGGCAGGTGTCACTGCATAGACGGCTTCCTGAGTCATGTGTCGTTCATTATCTCTGGTGTATTATCAGGGTCTAATTCGCTCTCAGCTTGATTAGAAGACTCTTTCATTTCAGCACGAACCGTTCTGCAAATCACTTCTGCAGCCATACACCAGAACTAAGATAGTCTCAAGGCGGCAGGTTTGTCTTCTCTGTAATAAGTGAGACATTTACATGGACACGCAAAGAACAGTTCTTTGATGGCTTCAATAAACTCTTTGTTTCCCCTATTACAGAATAAACAAGTAATTTTTCATAGCATGCTATGCAGTCTGTTTGTGTACTCCAATTCTAATATTATATATATATAAAGATGACTATTATACCTACAGCGCTGGTCTCAAACTCAATTCCTTGAGGGTCACAGCACTGCACAGTTTAGCTCCAACCCTAATAAAAAGCTAATCAGGTCTTCAGCATTACTAGACACTTCCAACCAGGTGTGATTTGAAGCTGGTTGGAGCTATAACTAATGTATAGCTGTGGCCCTCCAGGAATTGAGTTTGTACCAGAATGTGTAGTTATGGTAACGACTAGCAGAAGCTGCCAGGGTAAAACTAACCAGTTACCCTCCGTGTGTGAACTTGTTAAAACCTTCATTTTAAACATAATTTCCAGTGTGATGGTTGAGCACCAATTTTTAAAAGTTTTTTGTAGCCAAAATGTAAACAAATTTGGAATAAAATGTACCTTTGAAATAATGAATGTAAAATAATTCCAGTTGCTTCAGTTTCACTATTTTTAACCTTTGCGATAAAAACAATTAGAAAGAGTTTTATCATTACTCACAGTAAACAAAATTATGAAAGAAAGACATGTTGATCTAAATGACATAACAGAATATTTTAAAATACATTTGAATATTTTATATACCTTCATTTATTCTTGTGCTGAATGGCGCTCAAGAAACATTTGTCATTACTTTTTATGTCGAGAATACTTTTGTCTTTTTTCATAAAATTTCAACAGAAAAGCATTAAGGGGAAAAAAAGATGTCTTTTATAACATTGTAAATGTCTTGGCTGTCACTACTGATCAACTGCATGAATCTATGCAGAATAAAATATTTTCTTTTAAAAGAATCTTACTGACCTCGAAAAAGACTAAATAGATTGCCTTTTGGAGAAAACTATTCCTAAAATGTATAATGCCTGCCAGAGGGAAGTACCTACTAAGCGAGTAAGTGTTAAGTATTAGTGTCCTTCTGGCTATGATGCAATGTTTTATCCAAAACGCAATGAATTTCTACAACACAGTCTAAATGGAAACATCACTTTTTAGCTTAAAATGGCAGATTGGAGTTGTAGGTGGGATAATAAGGATGGAAAAGCAAAACAGCGACCATTAAATAACAAACTTGAGAAGAAGCCCCATCTGTTGTTTGTCTATGGCTGCATACATAAAGAAGGCACAGCTGGTGCTGGTGGAGGCAGACACGGCCTTGGTTCTCTGCCCCCACCCCGCGCTTTTTGCATTGTGTCTGACATGCAAGATTTGTCAACTCGTGACGCCTCTGCCTCCTTACAATTCTTCATTGATCTGATTTGATTAGGGGATGTTTGCAACTCATGTGCCAGCACAGACAAACAGGGCAGACAAAAGGAAGAGAGAGAAAAAGATGCAAATAATTGCTTCCCTTTTCACAGCACAAATTTGGCAACTTTGAGCAACTAGTGAAATAATTAGAGCCCTCTGTACGCGTTGCGTGCAGAGCACCAAACAGTACACAGAATTGATAGCGGACCGTTGTTGGCATTTTGCATGTGTAATGTGGTCTCCAGCTGTGTGAGGATAATTTCTCTGACTTCTGCTCATGCGGAACCACGAGGAGGAGTCCATATGGCCAATGAGAAAAAGATTCCTTTATCATTTATGGTGGATCGCGGTGAACTCTAAATACGTGTCTGGTAATATAACTGACAGAATGGTAAAAAATAAATAAAAAAACACACTTGCGCATGAACCCGAAGCATCAAGGCACCAAGGCGTTTGAGCGTAGCTTTTCAGCCTGGTATGAAAAGCATTTATCATTTGTCAAGGAACAAAGCAGAGGATCCAGAGTCTTATTACTGGTAAAGCCTGGTGTTCCCCGCACATCTCCCACAATTCTCCACTTCTGTTCTGTGCTTTAGCTCCCAAGTCCAGAAATAAATCAGCGATGACAAAAAGTTTTTATTTCGATTAACAGCTGAGTGGTTTTATAGCTACAGATTTTAACTTAGCGTTCACAACATAGTATTGACAATAAAACCATCTTAGGTTGTGTTAATACTACGCATATGATAATATCATAAATAATCCATCTAGTTGACACTTGAATATATTAGGTGATGGTATTACACCTTAATGCAGGTTGCTCATCATAAAAAGAAAACAGAAAACAGTGAAGTGGGTTGAGACTATTGGCTCTCAAAATCCCGACAGATGGAAAGAGACACTCTACCTGCACCCAAAAAAAAAGTTATATCTTATCAGTGTAGGGAGTTTTTGGATTCTGTTAAAAAAAAGATGAGGTGTTAAGACACCCCAGTCTGCAGGATGTGCCGATCAGCAGCAAGCTATTTTCGTCTTATCGTTACAAACTATCTTCGCCTCCCTATATTCATATTTTGAGTTTGATTTTTTGGAAAGAGCAAATATAAAAAAAAAAAACAAAGCTAAAGATTAATTTGCATTTTTTATATATTAAAAAATTACAATTTCAAATTAATTTGTAACCTCAAGAGTGTTAGAGAGTGAGAGAGAGAGTGCTGGTGCGTCAAAACCATATTATTTTCACTTGCCAGTTTGCGTGCCTTAAACTGACGAGCTTGGGATTGAAAAAAAAATCCACACCTCACCATTAACCAACTGTGTAAACTCACAGATCATTATCTGATTAAAATGGCTGACCTTCTCCTCCCCAGCAAACAAACACTATCTATAAATAACCCTAGTAAACGGGCATGCATTATAGTGAATTTCATTACAGAACCATTGCATGTACTGACCTAGCACACGTTAATAACACGGAACATTTAGAATGCGTTTTGGCCTGTTCGCTATCTTTAAAGAAAAATTCAATACAGAGATAAACAGCCACAAAACCGACAGCCCGCCCTCCTAACTTGTGTAGACCTTACCCCAAAACAACAAAGATGCACTGAACGATAACATATCTCCAAGTGCTGACAGTTTCCAATTAGTTTATTGATTTACTCTGAGAGTTTAGTTAGTGCAAGGCAAACTGTCAGGATGCTCGGCTTCTGGTCGCTGCTTATCCACTGTGGCGGCTTCATCCAGCAGAGACGGCGGCTGATCTTTACTGCGTGCTCCACTCATACTCATCCTCCTTCTTCCTCATTCCTTTCCTCCTCTCTCTTCCTCTCTTTCTCTCTCTACAATTGGCCATCTGCTTGTGTGACTGCGCGCCTGCAGAGCAGGGTCCGACTGCTCCCTGATTAGCCTCCCAGACACCGTGGAGCTCATCAGCTGAGAGAACAGACTTGCACTTTGCTGAGGGCCGCTGCAGCTTTGCTCTGCTGAGATTCACCTCTGTGCACCATGTGTCCACGGAGCTTCGATCCTGCAAGCTGTTACTTGACAGTCAGTTACGGGCTTGTTGTTGGGTCGTAGCAGTTTCTGCGATCATGAAGTGAATTTCAAGATGGGATTTTAAGAATTTAAGAACTTGTTGTATCAAGACATCCAATAAGTTACAGCAATAATAAAAATAAATACTTGGGAATTAAATTCTCAAAATCTCATCTTGCTATTTAAATTATAATAATATTATTAATAGTGCTGTCAAACTACTAAACACAATCCAAAATAAAAGTATTTCTTTGCATTTACATATACTGTACATATTACATATATGTACATGTGTGTGTGTGTGTGTGTGTGTGTGTGTGTGCGTGATGATGTGTATATTTATTACGTATATATAAATACAAACACATGCATGTATATATTTAAGAAAAATGTCTTATGCATATTAAATGTATTTATAACATAAAATATAAGATTCTAACTATATAAATGTATATACACATGTAAATATTTTCAAGCTATATACAGTATGTGTGTAATAAACATACACAGTACACACTCATATATTATGTAAACAAAAATCAATTCACAGCAATGTTAGCTCAGTCTCTATATTATTTATTGACAGTTTTAATAATATTATTAATTGTTTGTGGCTTAACAATTTAACAGCTGTTAAAATCTTAGTTTGTAATTTATATACAAAACAATGATAGCAGTAGCTGTGTATTTCATTGTCAACTTTCCTTGAAAGTCAGCGTGAGAAGGAAAAGAGGGACCACCCAACAGAAAAGTAATTAAAAAGGCTTTTTAACGCTGGCTGTATCTATTCAGTTCAAAGCACCAATCATCTTTTTCCTCCAAAATGCAAGCCTGTTATTTAGCTATTTGATTTGCATGTTTTTAAGCATTTCTGACAAATAGAGAAAGAATGCAATGTCCAAAACTATTTAGTTAATTAGGAGCTTACTGCACACGTGAAAAACTGATGCCCAGGTAACATTACCAAAATGGCATACATTTATGATAGTTCACTGTGCAGATGCAAGTGTGTGGCACATTCTACCCACAAGCCCCTTCAACAAAAGTCCAATAAAACATAACCCCCATTACACTACACAGAATAATAAATAAAAAATGTATTCCTCAGGGAAAGCATGGCCTCGCTCTCCACACTTCCTCCAATTACTCCACCTCAGTAGGTTCAGCCATGAGCTTTTCTGCTCCACAGGTGCTGTCGTTCCCCAGACCAACAGAAAAGAGGAAGCCTTCGTTGTTCCAAGCTTTGTCTCTGTCTAATTGGCTGGCAGTGTGACCCTGTGGGCTCTGAGAAAGCGGTGCCCTTAAAGCGAAAGTACACCGAGTAGAATTATTGCTCTTAATCCAGGAGAATGGCTCCCACCACGACCAAACCTGCTGCAGTTAATTAAAGAGAAAGGCTGAAGTGCAGGCCTGGTGGCTCTGAGATAAGTAAGAGCAGCAAAGGACAAAACTCAGCTGAGGCAGACTTTTCAAGATTGTGGTTGGAGATTGAGGTAATGCTATTGTGAACGTAAGAATTCCAATTAAGATGCAAAGAAGTTTACTCCAATGTGAGATCCATTTAGATGCAACCCACTGCAGTGATGTTATTTAAAATCTTAAGCAGAGAGCTCACTTAAAAGAATTAACATGCCCTTGTGTAATTCTAAATTAATATAAAATTTCTTTCACGGAACATAAAACATTACCCAGTTATAAAACCAGCTATGAGAACTAAGATTCTAAGCTTCAAAAACAAAAGGAAAAAAGTAATAATTGATTTGATGACCAGAGGATATATTTCAAGGTATTTGTCTGGTTTGTGTACTTTAAACGCTATTGCAATTTTGCTTTTGTAAGACCTTTGAAAAAAATAGAAAAAAAATCACTTGGCGAAGTGATATGGAACCGTGAATAGCAGTCAAAGAGCTGCTTGAGCTACATTCGCGTGCGCTTTCCTGAAAATAATTGCACACCTTAGAACGTTTGTCAGCCAATCGGATTCAAACGTTATTCAATTATGGCAATTTTTATTTATTCTTTTAAAAAACAAATCTCATTTATAAGTTTCACTTGCACGGTTTTAGAGGCCAAAAACACACTTTGGTTATTGTAGTTTTCTAATACAATTAAAGTAAGCATATAATCATATTTTAGGCCTATTTTCCAGATGGTAATAGCACTTTCTCCCATGTTACAGAACTGTCAGATACTGGCTAAATTATGCATGGCAGCACAATTAAAGCAGATGTGAGTCTCAGTCAAACAGAGAAAACAAATTCTCGGCATCTACATGCAAATATAAACCGGTGGAATGTATCCAGTCATAACTCTGTAAGGCAGACATAAGATGAATCTTGGCATATCCAATTTTTACCAGGTGATTGTGTGGGCTTTATAATATACACCAGGAGAAAATTTAGCTGGACATCTTCCAAAGCACTGAAATTTATAATAAGGCATACATGTGACAGTCTTGGTTCTGGTCTGATATTTCCGCTTATTTCTGTAAAATCTCAAAGTGAACAAAAATAATTTTAGAGAAACAACACTTTATTATATCGCATTTTACCATGTACTACTTCTAAGCAACAAATACAAGAGTAGTCTATAAATTTGTAAGACATACTGTGAAAAAAACTAGCAATGAATGAAAAGACCTGCCTTGCATGACTTAGTTGTTCTAAATATTTTATATGAGACTAAATGCCCGTTATTTTAGTAAATTAAAAATATGTTAAGCTGTTTATGTAAATTCAGTTTCACTGTGAGCCAGTACATTGATTGCGCTTCTGGTGGGTGCCTATCAGCAAGAGCTTTTAAACACTTTTCACTGTCTGATTTTGCCTATTTAAATATTGCCTTCTGGGCAGTAATACCCTTAATAAGAATACTACAACCTGCTGTACATTTGTGTTTACTGGCAGGAGCATTATTAGGGTGTAATTTAGCCACTGCTGACATGCTATTACTTACGCATATCTTATGATGCATGATTGACCCCTTGTGTTTTAATCTGAACTGCCTTTTTTATTTAAAATACACTTGCTGCAGGAATTTAAAAAAAATGCAGTGGAAGGACAAAACTGTAGCTCTTTGAACTTTCAAACATTATGCAAAACGGTTTTGGTGTCAGGCAATAACAAAGCCGAATTAAATAGGATTTTATTTCCTTTTAAAAACTTTATTTCTCATTAGCAAACTCTTTTATATCTCGCACAGCATGGCTTTCTAATTCTACTAATTATTTTTTATTCTTTACTTGAAACATGCTTTTATACCATCGCAGATGCAGTAGTCACATGCTCACATACCACATGTGTGGTTTGTGAGCAATAAGAAAGATATACCATGATGAAATATATATAAATGAATATTCAAGGCATTATACAAAAGAAAAATGCCATTGTCTCTGAGATTACAAACCCAAGCGAAATAATGAGCACTCTGACAGGAAACGCATATATAATCTCATTTGAAAAAGTCTATGACAAGTTCTGGAATCACAGCTCACTTTAAATTACTACCCATGAAGGCCACCCACTGACTGTGCGGAAGTGAGGCAGCTTCAATTATAAATGCATAAATGCCGAGAGGAATATGCGTGCACAACCACGAACATAAGGCATTTTTTCATAATCAACAAGCTTAGCTCTTGTTAAATGCAGAAACCATTCTCTCATTTTTAGCCCTGTGATCACTGTATTTTTCACTCACCTTGACAGAGATCTTCCCCTCATCCTTTGGTAAGGTGTGCAGCCAGGAACCAGTCTCCTGGGAGGGGCTGAGTGACATTGAAAACCCCTGTGGTGCGGTTGGGCGCGTCCATGTCAAAGTGACAGCGAAGGAGCCTGGTACAATGGTGTCCTTTGGAAAACGTGTCTGAGAGGGTTGATTACAGGTGGAGCTCCCGACCTGAAGTACCTGTAAACCAAGATCATCAAGTTAATGCGATCAAGTATGTAGTACTTTTAAGTATACTACTTTGTGTATAACTGTAGTAAACTAGAACATTAGTAACTACAGTAAAAAGTAAACCTATTATAGGTATACTTGTAATTTACTAATTAAATACTTTAGTAGTATTTTTTAGTACACCTTGAAGTAGAGTCTCAGTGAACTCCTAGTTTAGTAGTTTTATTCGATTACAAGACTATTACAAGTACCACTATATTTAATTGTCATATTAAGTATATTTCTGAGAGAAACATAAAGCCCATTTCTGAGAAGCACATACAAAGTAGACTTAAAAGTATACTTTCTTATTTTAAGTTTAAAAAGAACTTTGTAATAGCACACTTGGATGAACGTTTTTTTTTTTTTTTTTTAGATAAGGGTTAGATAAACCATGTGCATTCAGAGTGAGCAGATGTACAGATATAACAAAACAAAAACACAGGGCCAGAGAAAGCACACTAAAAGTCAGTCCTGGATCGATTAGAATGCAGAAGATGCCATAGTTTCTCACTCGATCGCAAGAAAGGAAGCGGAGCATTGCGACTAATTCTAAATTATGCATGAAGTAAATCATAAACAAATATTCCAACATTTAACCGTTGTTAATGTTTTGAGCGATGCTTACAGATTTAGGATGCATTGATTTGGAACAGCGCCTCGACCACGCTGCAATTACAAGTAAAGGAGAGAAGAAAGAAAGAGACGAAAATCGTTCACTTACATCAGACTCATTTTCAACACAAAACCCATAGCGTGCTTTTCTTCATTTCGACATGGGGAGCACAAGGCCATGAAAGTAAAAAGTCTTCCCTCAGTCTCTAGCCTGTCAGTCACGATACAGACACAGGCAGACAGTAGGAGCCTGCAACAAATCATGCCATGACACTTTTTCTAAAAAGGCTTCACTGTCTGCAATTATTTTGCTCAATGCACTGCTTGTGTCTCCTGTAGTTTGTCAGTCACAACCACTGACAATCCTTGGGGAAAAAGCCCCTGTAAAAAGGGTTTCACAACAAAGACTATCAATTACTCTTTATTCTCCAGTTTCTCTCATTTTTAGAGGTAAAAAATGGCTTGTGGAGACAAGTAAAAATGGCAAAAGACAACACAACCACATATGTGATATAATAGAGTCACACAATAATTCATACGTGCTGATGATGAATAGTGATATTGTATTCATCACTGACACATTTTAAGTGTTCACATATGGATTTATCTTCATAACTTTGCACAGCTAGAGAAAGCTGTCTGTTTCCCCATGCTTCAGGTAAGCGCAGAAATACGCCTTTTGGAAATCTGGGTCAGTGATGAGGTGCTCATTTTATGCCCTACTATTTATCCACACATAAAATGCATAAAAGGCATGTGTACAATAACTGAATACACCTCACTTAATAAAAAAGAAAAAAGAAATTGAATTCTATGAAATTCTTTCATGGGAATAAAATTAGTGGTAATGATAGTTATACCATAAGGAAGAGAAGAAAATGCAGAAAAAATGCACTTATATGTCTGTAAAACAGGAAATTATATTGTACAAAGGTAAATAATATCCTTTACCCTACAGAAAATTTACAGATACAAAAACAAAAAAAGTAAATAACCTACCTCAACAAAAACACAAAATATTAAAAAGTCTTCTAAAAAATGTGTAAAAGTTTCCAAAACATCACCAGCCAAAACTGATTTTTTTTATTCAGTATAAGATTCTTTAAGCAGACAATCTTCTGTTGCATAATAAGTCATTCTCTATCTACCAAAATGGATGAAACCTGTTTGTAAAGAATGTTTCAATAAAATATTTTTGCGAAATTCTACCTTTTTATATTATAATATCTCTGGTCTCTTTCTGTGTTTCTCCTTCATGAAACTAGACATTCGCTCTTTAGAGAAAGTGATCATACTAACCCGAGAAGTTCAAGATCCTTCTGACAGAGTAATAACTCAAAGTACTTCACTGAAGTATCTGCAGCATTTTCAGATAAGTCATCCTGCCCTTCTTGTACTTAAAGTGTCCCATCATTTTGGCGTCTCATTTTAGAGT
This sequence comes from Puntigrus tetrazona, assembly GCF_018831695.1. NCBI lineage: Eukaryota > Metazoa > Chordata > Actinopteri > Cypriniformes > Cyprinidae > Puntigrus > Puntigrus tetrazona. The sequence goes on from NC_056703.1 coordinate 16,360,417, forward strand.
GAGAGACCCCCATCACTGCTTACGTGTGATGTTGCAATGCATTTGAAGCGCGAGCTTGTGTTCCATACCGTCAGACAGATGTTTTCAGCACTGACGGATAATGATTTTATCTGGGTTGTGTTTTGCACTGAGCCATAGACATTTTCTTTGAGGCTGCAGTGGCAGCTCAGATTTTTACTAAGATGCTGCCTTGTAGTTCTGAGGGAGTGTTCAAACTATAAAGACATCCGTGAAGGTAATATGAACACACTGCACAGCAAAAAACACTTGTCTATTATTCTTATTAAACTTAGCATGTACTGTAAATAAGCATTTCCTTGGGTCGAATATGACCTACACACAGTCAAACTACCATGTATGCTTTCTTTTCTATACAGCTCAAACACTTAGCTCACACGAGGTGCAGGAAAAAACGTTATATAAAATATGACATGCAGCCCCATACGTTTATTGCTCAAGGCCTGGCTTAGTGTCCTTTGCAGGCATGCAGCGCTCTGTGTGACCCAATTAATTTATACATCCATACCATGTTGGCCAATCACATCCAAGCAGCATTACTGCCAGGCTCATCAAAGCAATGCAGCTATCCTAATATCAGAGTCCAAGCTGTATAACAAACTGGCCTCACGGCCAAACAGATCATCATAATCAGATCAACGTGCTCTATGGTCGTGCATTTCCTCACAATGTTTAAGTCCACACTTGATTAATCTCTAGTTGTCTATGGGCTGGAAGAGTTTGTTTGCGAGTGAAAACAAGTTTGAGAAAATTAGCGCAGGCAAGTTGTATTTCCCCAAAATACTTACAGTAGCTCACAAAAATTAGAACAATCAAAACAACATTAAATTGTGATATTAGTTTATCAATCCATTAAAACAAATGTAATCAAATGAAGCAGTGTATGATGATTAATCAGTGAAGTTAATTACATTTTATCAATATTTCAGAGAAAGTACCTACATGGTAATTTGAAGATGCTATGAAATATGCGCTGGCATTTGCTAATAAATACTTTGGTATTGATTGCTACAGAATTATTACCATTTTAAAGTACGCCCAGTACCTTTATTATCTTTTGAGTATATAGCTTCTCGTTTAAAGCAGCTGTATAGCATTTATAAACTAAAGCAAATTCTCATTCAGAAAAGAAAATAATGCTGCGTTAACCTGGTACGACAGGCTGCATAGTACATTTCTGACCTCATTTGTAATAGAAAATAAAGAAAAATCAAACAATATTTATTTCAATCAAACATTAAATTGCATGTTCTGCATTTTAATCTGGAACAATCCATCAGAAAAGATATCTGGGTTAAGTCCATCATTTCATCAGTCAGATATTTTGAATACGATAAAATCTTAGAAGTTATATTTATATGAAAAGAAGTAAATATGTATGTTCAAGCCTTAAACAGAACTTTGTACTCAATATATTGTTTTTGTTTGTTAGTTTTCTTCATCTTCAGTTTAAGTCAAACCATCTCGTTCCTTTGATCAGCTTGATATTAGAAATGGGGTGCTAAATAGACATGCTAAGCCTTGAAGCTCTAATTATTACCTTTGAATGATACTTAGCCTACAAAGGAAAAAAACGTATTCACAGTTAACCCCCAAAAATCATATATTATAAAAGCTTTTATTATTTGTTTTCCACCCAAGCGTATTTTATCAGAGTCATCGCCTCTCCTTGTTTTCAGCACCATGGACAGTGACCAGAGAAAATAAAGAGAGCACACCAGGCATTTAGACAAAGATTATAAAACAGTGTTAATATACTCCAGTCTCAGGGCTTTTATTTAGTCTTGCTGTGCTTGCGTAGCACAAGGTAGTTTTGGGCCATGTCTGAATCTGCCATTTTTGCCAGCTATGAAAAAAGCAGCGCTCTTTTGAAAACATCAGTTATGGTGCCAGACCTCTTTGCGGGAAGCAGCGATAAGGTAGATGTCCCCAACTGTAAATTGTTCATTCATTGTACGTTGGTGATATTTGTCCCCATGATCCTACACTGAATGGGTGGCTGAGTAAAGTTTTACTATTTGCTTCAAATTTTGACATGCCTTGTGTTTGTCCACTCCATCTCTCTGGTTATGTCTTGAATTGGTCCAAGTTGTAAAGTCTCAGCTCCCCTAAGATCTGCATGCTGTGTGCAAATGAATAGCATAATCTTTACACCATTCTTATTCTTGTATTTGTCTAAACAAGCAAGCGTGATGCAGATTGAGTGCGGAGACTAATTGGTGAGGAGTGATTTCCATCACATTCCTTTTGCTGTCATTACCATGCCTTGTGCATTGAGTGCCCGGTCCCTCCATGGCCTGTGAGATGAATTAGATCTAGATCATTAATGTACATGACACTCGCTGTCTTATTATTGATGAGGAGAGATAAAGCAAAGAGACTCCAGACTTCAATAGGAGGGCAGACTCAAAGCAGATGGAAGATCACATCTGTGACCCTCCAATTATAATGTGAATCCAGACATTTTACATATATCCCTAAACCCACGCACCATGTTGACTATCGTTTTGGTTGTCGGACTCATAGAGCTTCCAAAGCATCAGCCTGATGTTTGAGATAGTCCAGGCGAAAAGGACTGCTGGGGACTTCAGGAGCGTGATGGTTTGCCACAGCCTCCTGGTTCTATGGAGCTCTAATTAGGTTATCATATCACATGCCATCATATTTGATCACTAAACATAGCGCAGGGCTGTTATCCACTAAAACCCAGTCGTCCTGGTGCCAGTTTGCTTTATCTTATACTTCACTTTTCCTCTCACAACTCCCAGTACAGCCCTGTTTTGAGTACCATCTTTCTGTGGCACGCCACTGCTATCGACAGCTGAATCGACAGAATGGGCCCTGCCTTATTCATTATGAACATTAAATGCCGAGTCCTGGTAGCAAGAGTTGGGCATCTATCTATCTTTCAACTTCTATAAATCATCTTTGTCTGTCTATAAATCCATCCGTCTTTATCTATCCATCTTTTTAATCTATCATTCTTTTAGCCCATCCATCCACCTATCCATATATTTTTCATCCATCTTTCACCTGTATATATATATACTGCTTGTATATATATATATATATATATATGCTGCCTGCCTGCATATCCATCTTTATCAATCCATCCACCTATCTATATATATCCTCTTTGTTTATCATCTCATATACTGTCTATACTTCTCATTTTTGCTCTATCTGTTCAGCTTTCTTTCTATCCATCTTCCTTTGTATCCATCCATCTTTTCATCCATCACGTATATATCAATCCATCAATCATATTCCATCTTCTTTTGTCTTTAAATCTTTATATCCTCCTTCTTTTCTTTCCATCATCATCTTGTCAGCCACTTTATCATCCATCCTTCAGTCTAGCCATCCATCCAGCCACTCCTTATGTCTGTCAATGTCGTGGTGTATGAAGTTCTTGACTGATCCTTACGACCTGACCACTGGAGTTTTCAATATTCTGCGTGGTTAGTACACAGTAATCAAATGAATCTTTTTAGTTATTAGTTGTACCCTTTACAAAACATTTTATTTTTGCATCTTAAAGTGGTAAATATTTTGGAATAATTGAAATTCCCTTAGAAAGCCCTGTATCTGCTTTTCACGGACAAGAGGAAAAAACCTGGACTCATTGATCCGCCACGAGTTCAGCGCTCTCCTGACAGCCTGACGAACTATGCTTACTTTTGCACGTTACTGAATTGGTATATCTAAATGCGAACTGCGTAAATATATAAATATATATATATATATATACCTTTAAATATGAAACCTTAACTACAATAAGTAGCAGAAGTAACTCATGTTATTGAGCCTGCACGTTGGGCAATCCATTTAATCATGATTCATTTCAGGAACATTACATTTGTCATATTTGCTCAGAGATGTAAACAGTCTTTATGGCTATATTCAAGGACCTTTTTTGGTATTTATGAAATAGTGCAAAAAAATAGGCAAGTATGGTGTCTAAACGTAAATTGATAATAACATTTTATCAAACTGTGTAAACAAATCAATATCACGTTTGTAGTTTTGCTTAAGAACAAACAGCCTTTCTCATATGAAATTGATAAAATTCTAAAATATACATATTCTCTATTACATTTTGAATTTTGAGAGCACTCTGAATTTGATTATACTGAATCAAGTGTGCAAGAACCACGATTCCAAGCTGAAGCACAGTCAGTCTAGCTAGTGTTTAAGCACTCTGCTCCTCTTGTAGTTACTTTGCTATATCGTCACTGCACTTTTGTAGCTTATGATTGTAGAGATTTGAGTTTTTAGTCTAGTTAAAATTCATGATGATTAATGCGGCCAGCCTCTGAATTGTGTGTGTGACGGGTGTTCAGTCATTTTACTAATCCTGTTTCAGTATTATAGTTATATTAGAAAAACCAGAGCGACCAATGATATATTTTTGAGAACAGCCACCCCCAAATCGAATGCACATCATCGTTTCATTTCATCCTTCTATCCATCTTTCTATCATTTTTGTATCCTTCCTTCTCTATCCATCAATCTTTAGATGGGCCATTTTATAATGGCAGTGGGCCCGAGACACATATTTCATTGCTCGCTCAAGCTGGAGTTTCTTAGGCATACTTGCAGCAATTACTAAAATAATATCTTCCTGGTTCTTCGGCATTATGAGTTTAAAATACGTCTTCTGGAGATTCTTTCAGGATCTGTTTATCTGCAACTTTCTCCAGCAAGCTTTCCCCCTGAGGGCCACCAGAGGTTTATTCACAATGTATACTCTGGAGATAAAGAAGGAAACTAGAAAAGTTTTTTCTATCATGACGATCTGAAAGAAATCATATATTAAAAAGAGCCGAAGCATCTTTGGAAGAATTATTTAAACATCTGCCTATGTTTAATGCTAAGTTAATCGCGTTTATATTAGGCTAAAGTCAAAAGCAGCAGCAGTCGTGTAGCAAAGCTGAAAGCAAATAAATAAAGCATAAGTTTGTTGCGTGTTTTCTGATGTGTGCTGAATGCATGAAAAGTAGGATTCTGTGATAAGAGCTATTTTGTCAGAAAGCAGTGATGGAACATTGGCTCTTCAGGACATCTCTTCTCTTTCTTTATAATGTCTACATTAAAGACAGCCAGGAGTTCTTCCTCACCACTTGCAGTACATTCAGTGACAGGCAATAACAAGGTCCAGTGTTTTGATGGAACTTTGTGACAGCCAGCGTGCTGGGATTTGAAGACCTGAGTACTCAGTGAATAATATTCTCATTTTTGAGTGCAAGGCCACGAACTAACTGCTGTGGCTCTTATGCTGCTTTTTAGTATGTATGTAGAAAACAATACTCGGATCAATAGGAATGCTTGAAAGAAATGATTAGAGAAAGATCAGTAAAAAGACACCTTGTAGAGTATCTGACTCATTTGAGAAAACAATGTACGAAAACAGTGTGTTCACACAGCAATTTCAAGACATTTTGCAGGTGGTTTTCATTAGTAACAAGAATCGAGGTGATGTTTCTACTTCTTTTATTGGCTTAGTATTGAGTCTTTGCAGTATTTAAGTTCAGCATGATTTTCAACAAATGCAGCAAATATTTAAAGAGTTAAATGTTTTAGTGTAGAAAATCACTTGCTAACCTATATTTTACAAACTTAGTTGACAGATGACCCATAAGCCTGCTTTAAAAAAAAAATTCTGATTTTAACAGTAAAGGCAATTTAGTTAACAGTCATTTTCCTATATACATCATAATACAGCTATCAACACAATGGTTGTGGTTTTGGAAACAGAAAAGAACAAGTCATTGAAGAATTTACAGTGAAAAAGCATAATTGTGTGTGAATTATTTGTTCTTCTTTTACAATATTGCATGTTACGTATTAGTGTTCTGTTGTATGAGCGACACTGCATATATATTATAAATCTTTACACCTCAGCTTATGGAAAACTGTTTATGGTGTGTTTGGATTGTCATCAATGTAGCTTTCTCATCATATACGTTTTGAAGATTGTTGATGTATTACAATGGTAAAAAAACAAATATTAAGAGTACTCCCAGAGAGAGATTTTAGTATATGTAATATATATTAATAAATCATGATTTTTTGAATCTTGTCTTTAGTTACATCAACTGATTTGCTTGTACTCCCAATCCGATAATATCCTATATTCTCATCAACCAAAAAGGTGTTTTAGTTTTTTTAACCTTGACTAAAAGTGATGACTCCACGTCTTTCATGAATAATAAAAGCATAGAACCATCCTAATTTTTAGAGGCCATTTAGAGAGATGGATTAAAACAATTCTACTGAATGTGACCTGGAATTGGTAGAAGTGTCAGATTTGGATTTTAAATCTTATCCTGTGTCCTTGGTGTTTATGCTTATGGATCTCAGTGTACGATTATAACAATTCTCTAGCACATAATCAATGCCTTTTATGAAACTGAAGAATGTGATCAGCATCTGAGGAAAGTAGTCTTGAACTTGGATTAAGGCTGTTACATCAGAACCAAAGCAATAAATTACTGTATTCAGTGTATGTGCCAGAAAGGTCATTATCTTCATGTGACATTTCAAACTTTATATTTCCCCTCTCATCTTAAATGCTGAGTTGGACCATATCCCCAGCCTCATTCGCTGTTGTGGCATACTAACTGCTCTCAGTGGATCTGGCCTGGAGGTTTGGCCAACTCCACTATCACATTACGGTCTGGGCAGCTGTCTCTGAAAAATTGCCCTTGCTCATGAAGGTGTGAGTTCAGGCAGCTAGGTGTCTTCAGGCGTTAAAGTGTGAGAACAAGCTCTACGCTGGCAAAAGAAGCGTGGCGTTAGGCTTAGAAACATCAGGTGAAATAGTCAGTTACAAACAGGCAATCCTAGGAATGGAACAAGAAGTTCTTTAGATTAAAGATGGTGATCTTTGGCAATTGGCTAGAGGCTGGGTGGGAAGACTGTTGGGAGAATCAGTCTTAATGCGGTTTGGTTGACCTTCCTTCTGAAAGCTCCACCAGTGATTTAATCGCACCGTGATCTTTGCGTGCTGACTTGATTCAAACGACTCTTGAAATTAATTTTGTCGCGATCCCTCAGCCACAAGGCCAGGAAGCATAAATGACATTTCAACATCCTTAATGAGCCGTTGCTTTACCAGCTCCATCAATCAGAAACCTAATGGCTTCCAATCTCCTCAGCAGTTGCGGGAAACATTTTACATAACTGCCCAGTTATTCCGTTAATCTTCATGTATTCCCTATGTTCTTTTAGTGTAAAATGCAGTTTACTTGCCCCAGATGAATGCTGCTGTTGCCTATTGACATCTTAACTGCTATACTGTCAGAGGCGTGATCTATAAGCTGTCAAGAGCAGTCAAGACACTAGATATAAGGAGTTCACCCAAAATTAAATAAATGTGTTTTACTCACCTTAATATTAACCTAGGTATTCACTTTAACAGTCAAAACATGTTAAATAAGTGCACATAAACGTAATAAACATCCCTCACACTTGAATACATACTCTATAGTGAAAAAATATCATTGTAAGAAAAATATCTCATGTTAAATTTTAGTGAACTATACTTTAATATTTTAATATTTTGATGGATTTTCATTAACCATTATTTTGATCTTCGATATCATAGTTATTAAATAATTATAATACTAACAGAAGAAACTTTTTATCTTTTGTAGCTGTTACTTTTTATAATTAATAAGCGCTTTGCTCTATTCAATTTCACCTAAACAAGATTCATTCATTTAAAACATTTAGTTTGCAAACAGATTATGGCAAATTATAAAACAATTACAATCGTATCTAGTCAATCATATATAATATAATTATATAAAAAATACTTTCTTTAATGGCTTCTACTGGGGAATTTAAGTAGTTCTAATGATGGCCATATACTTCATAAAGTTTCAGGAACAATAATATAACTCAGTCTCTGAAAATGGATACGTTGCTGTGCTGTGTTTGTATACAAAATCCTAAAGCTCCCCCAGTCTCTGAGGATCTCGAATCTCATATATCGTACTAACACATCCCCAAAGCTCAGAACGCACTTTCAAGCGTAAATGCACTCTGGAGATAGTTTGTGTGTGACATACAGAGAAAGAAATGAGGAAAGAAATGCATAGGTTGGAAGTGGATGAGCAGAATAATAACCAGCGCACCTGTATGTCAGTTCTATTCTTCTGTTTAATCTCTTACGTCAGTTCCTTTAGCCTGTTATTGCTGAACCCCAACAAAATCAACTGCTTTGTGACAGCATATTATTGGTGGACTCTCAGAGGTATGGCGCCAGTGTAGCCTCTTCATCTGTTAGCTCAGACCTTTGTTTAGCCCACTGATGGGCTTCACGGCATAATCACTTACAGTGCAGGGAAAATTACTGTGTGAAAAATAATGGATGGACCCACTGCATTTTAATGCCGTCTGAACTGCAACATGTTTCATCAAAATTTGAAATGTAGCATTTTGTACAACTGCTTCACTAGCTTAAATATGTGTGCACCTTAGGAGCAAAAATAAAATCCAGTAGATTTTCAGGAAAACAAACAGGTTCTGTTTATACAGCAAACTCAAACTCTGCATGGGTTCAAAAGTGATTCGCCTCGAGAACAGCATTTCCTGTCAGACAGAAAATACTAGTAGCCAAGTCAGAAATGAACCAAATTGGCATTACCTCACTTCATCAATCCAGCTGCAGAGAATCTCATGTGTTTGTTTGGCCATAATGAACAGTGGCCTGGTCTCATCAAAATCATCTCTGTCTTATTACAAAGCAACAGATATCCTTGTGCTTTGAAAGCAGTTCAGAAATTATGCTTTTTTATACACCAGCGATGAATTCACTAAGCCGAGGAAGCTTCCCAACCATGCACGAGCAATCACGGTGTTGTCACGATAATGGCGATATTTAATTCAACACAAACACAACGTTCCTCTTCTCTATTCAAACTGGGTTAAACATCACTCTCACAAAACACAGACAATGCTCTCCAAATGGCTATATTCAACAACCAGATCTGTATCCTTTTTTGAGTAATGTGTTTCTTTTATCCAGTGGTCATAAAATGGTTTAACACGCCATTGTTAAAATATATTGAACAAACTAAATGTAAAACATAGAACTAAATGTAAGCAAGAAATTAAACAGGTTGAGCTAAATAAGCATGAGACAAGAATATGCAAATAAGCTTAACCTGCATTAAGCGGTTGTAAATTGTTTCATAAAATTCTCTAAATTATATATTACTAATAACAAGTTTGAAAGTCAGGATGATGACCTGTTTATATATATCTTTTGTTATTATTCCACTTTAGTCAGGTAATACCGATATCATGCAGATGTTAAATAATCCTGGAATAAGAGAAAAAGTGATCTAACCCTACAAACAAATGATCTAGAATTGTATATTTTTTACTAGTATTATTTTGTCTTAGATTTTTATTTTCATTCATTTTAATGGATACATGTTTATATCAAAGAAAAGACATTGGGTGTTGTATGAGATGAGGGACTTTTTGAAAAGCAGTTCTGTCCTACAGCACATCACACTCTTGTTTCTCTGGAAACACAAACTATTATCTAGCATCTCACTGTTTTAAATAATTATTTAATCTTTGAGAACCTTTGAAGTGTAACAGACAAAAATGGGCACTAATTAAAAACCACACAAAAGTGTTTTTATCCTTTGGAGAATGAAAGTCTATTTTGTCTCCATGTGTCTTTTCCTTATGCAGGAAGGCCACAAAGAGGTTTACAATCGTTGAACGAATAATAATCTGAAGCGCAATACCATTTCATGTCAATATTCCCTAACAAAGTTTACTGGCGCTCAATACAGGTTCCCTTCTTCAATCTAACCTTCAGATTGAGGGCATTAAAATTAATATCGCTTTTTTTCTCCCAGTCCATTACCTCTCCAGCAGTAGCGGGGAGATCAATAGTGTGATGTCTCTCTCTCTCATATGTAGAGACCATATTACACTATCATTGTTTCTACATGAGGCAAGAATATTCGAGTCAGTTAGCACCTGTATTACTTTATGAAAAAACATTCTACTAGCCTTTCCAGCCAAAATCTCTATTCTTATCAGACACAGATATCCATAACTTAAACTCCCATATCTATGTTGAACAGTCACACGACAAAATTGAAAATGTGTCTGCATGTACAGTTCGCGTCTTCAATAGTCTTTAACAGACTTTACTGAATGATTGATTTCACAGGCTTTGAATTTATCATTTTTTTAAGAGTTAATTCTACGTATGGTAAATACACAGAACAGTCTGCTATGATTACAACTCTAGATGTCTGTGGTTTGTCCAGCTGTGCTGAACCAATGTTGTAGCATTTTTAATGAAAATTCATTAGTTTGTTACCTGCGACTGAAGAGCTGAAAGATGACCAGTGGTGGATGCATTGACATATCTTTGGAGCATAAGGTATCTAGGCATAACTGAGAATAAAGTAGAAATCCCTTGCAGAAGAGCGTGATTTTGGATAATTGGAATTTCTGGCAGAAGTGAAAACTATTGACCTACAAGATATCACCAATACTTTAGTATTATTGTCTCTTATTAGGACAGTTGTGAAGAGGAAAAGACTATCAGTAAATAATTAAAGCAAACAATACTTCTATAAATATTTCTACATTATTAGCATGAGATGAACATTGGAAAAAATGTTACAAAGGTATCACACAGTATCTGGAGCAGTTTGTTTGATTATTATTCAAGTCAAATATATTTATCTTCGGTTAATTTTTTAGCATTTGAAATCATTTAAATATTAATCTTTATATTAAATATACAAATATTATTCAATTTTTTCTCAAGAAGAGATGCAGAGATATAATGCGCTCTCATTAATCCAATAAATTATTTTTTTAAATTACTTATTAACATTTTTGTAGTATTATTTAAACTCTTATTTTTTTATTTTAACATTACTATTTAAATATTAAAATAAAAACATAAAACTCAACCTCGACAGTTTTTGTACAGTCATTAAAAAACAGATTCATGGTCATTTCTCAATCACACACACAACTCTCTACAAACAAAGAAGTGTATAAAGCAATTTTATAATCTAGAAACTCCCAGCACAGATGTCTGCAGCCATTAGCGTTTCTCTGACTTCTTAAATAAGCGAAGTGATCTGCGTGACTTCTGGAGTGAATTAGTGCTATCAGGATAGCTTGGAAGTGTGTCCTTTTGGCGGAGTAGTTTTACAGGAAACCTTATGGGTTACCAGGAAAGATGCTTTAGATTGAGAGAAATCACTCGTCTTGCTTAAGACAAACACCTTTCTGCAGGAATGAGTCCAGGAAAAAGCGGGATTAGCAGCGCACACAGTGCTTCTCACTGCTCACATAGTCTACTGCTGTATGCATCTCGTCATTCTTCTCCTGAGGTTATACAGTTTTGATGCTAATTTCCTTGTCTCTTGGGTGCTTTGAGGCAGCTTCTTTCGTCAGTTTCATCATGCTGGGATGTTGTGATGAAGAGATGACATGACATGTGCATCATGGGTACCATCGAGCGCATCCCAGAAAATAGTCAACCCCTGAATCACGTACTTGCTTATAGTGTGTTTCTTTTAGCGAGAGGGAGGAACTGTTTAAGGAGCATATGGGATAGAGATCACCGCTTATGTAATGGAGGAACTAAGTGTAGAAGGTGGGTAAAGAGGAGAAACGCAGCTAGTTGTAGAAGTAGGAAGCGGTGTTTTGGCTACAGAGCTGACCAGATAAAGGTGGCACATCTTTTTTGATTTGCAGTTACATATAAGTGGCTGGAAAAACACCAAATTCTTTTTTATTATCTTCTCTGTCGATCAAACCAGGAAGTGGCCATGGTGATCAGCAATGATGCGCTATGACACCATAATGTTTTACATCGTTGTGGAATAATATTCTATTTTGAGCAAATAAATGCAGCGCTGCGATTACGATCAAGGCATTTTGCAACGACTAATATATAGTTGCTGAGCTTGCACAGAAGTCAGTTAAGTAAATGTGTAAAGAAAAAAAACACTCATGCTCAGTTTACTCTATATAAAGCTGGCTGTTTTATTTCAAAGCCAATTTTCTTTATATTTACCAGTGTGGATCATCATTCCTGATACTGAATTTGCTACATTATAATTGTGTATGTAAAGAATAGTGCTAACATTCATCTCTGAAAACTCACGAGATAAAATGTAAAAGCAGTAGTCACAGACCTTGTAGCTCCCTTTGCAAGATTAAGCATGTTGCCAAAGCCTTGACGCCCATTTTTTTACATAAAGTATAAAACTATCTTTTGCCTAGACTAGGCAGTGGTTTCTCAGTGCCATCAAACAAATATGCGCATTTGTGGGTGACAACGTATTACTCTTTATCAAGCAAAGTCACATCAGACTGGCTCCCAGAACAGTTGAGCTGCGGTGGATGCTCCTCTCCAGAGTTCGATTTGCGTTCTCTCCAGTTCATCTCCCATCATTCTTGATCATGATTAACCTTCAAAGAGATGCTCACAGAGACATCAATAAGCCTGCTGTAATCTGTCTGGCAACATCATTACCTGGGCACTTCGTGTTTGTATATCCCCAGAGAGAGGGGACTAAAAATTACATAAGCAGACCTCCAAGTATGCCTGTGTGAAAATACCTTTCCATGAAATGCTTTAATAGCTGTGGTTAGCACCCACATACATCACGGTGACACACTGCGGCTTGTTCAGCTCGTGGTTGGACAGAAAGAAATACTTCAGAGATGGCCTGTGCACCAGTAAGAGAGATCAATTATAAGTACCAGTTCTTGTCAGAGAGAAAGAAGCGCTCTCAACGACTCATCCACAGCATTTCCCTATGTATGCCTAAAATAGGATGGCCTACAGAGCTCTCAACAAGCTGCAATAACTTAGAAGAAACTTTAAACAAATAAAAAGCACCAGCAAATTAAGAAAATGCCGCAAGTACTCTGAAACAATCAAATAAAATTTTATTGCAGGCATTACCTGCATGATTTGAGTGTTTTGTTTAGGTTATCGATATTGAACTAATAATGCTCGTGACCTGAATACACAGTTGATCAGAAGCCAAACAAATCAAACTGAATCAAGCACAACCAGAGATCCAGGTGCTGGCGAGTAGCATGTCAACTCAGAAAGAAACCCGTGCGACCCAGTTCACCGCTATTAAAGTTTCGAAGATTACCGAGACTCCTTTCATGTGCGTGAGCTTTGCCGAGGATGCAGGTTGTGATACTGTGGCCTGGGCGTACTGGAAATATCTTCTTATGGCTGCTGTTAGTAAAAAACATTTTCATTAACCTTTTCATTAAAAACATATAAGAGATTAAAATAAATTTTACAATGGTTCATTGTGCGGGCAGAGATATTTTGCATTTAGAACCGATATAATTTGAAGTTCATACAACCTTCGCCGATAGTGACGATTAAAACAGTCGACTACTTCCAGTCAACACAGGAAGTAAAAATGTGCGGACGTTTCTCTCAGAAAAATGACCGCAATTGTCTGAGTCAGTCTCCAGGTCCACTGCGATCAAAGTGAAAAGGTAACAGATGTCACGTGGAAGCCTATCATGTTTCAGAAGATATCTTGCCGATGAAAAAGAAAAGCTGGTAGACCGAGCAGTGGCCTTATAACCTCGATCACGGCATTTGCCTCGGTGAACTGATCATGCAGTCCTGATACTTTGTACCTCAAACAAGCAATTTTCGTCTTATATGTAACATCCTTGTTGAAGTCGGTAAATGCTTTTGCTGAAATCCTGAGATTGTCAATTTGCCCAGGGTTTCGATAATGTGCACGCCAGGACTGACAACTCATTCTGCCTGTGAGCACAGTCTGTCTGCTTAACATCATCATGCTCTATCGCAATTAATGAAGTGAGCAGAAGCCAGTTCTTTCTCTATCCTTCAACGTGTGTTTCTGAATTTACGGATCTGATGGCTGAACTGCACGCGGGCTCTTTACCAAGCTCTGTCACTTGCGCCTTCCATTCTGCCTGACATAACAACATTCAGCGAGGGTTCCACGTATAGCGTGGCTGATCTGGAGCTGACGCGAAGGTCCGTTTGGCCTGACTTGAAAACTGGAATATAATCAAGATGCTTGAAAACCATGAGAGCATTGCAGCGGTAACACACCGGTATTTGTCACGCATCGGTTTCAATTGGAGTTTTCATACAAGTTCACTCTAGCCACTTGTTAGTCTGAAAAAGTTGTTATCTGAGATTTAGTTTGCAAAGAAATGAATTGAAAAACACCATTATGGTAAGACAAATTATTTAAAAAGAGAATGATTTTAGTTCAAGTAATTGGTGGTTCAGAAATAAATCAGCCATCATATCTGAGGCGTATACAGGAAAAACATCTCTTTAAAATCTGGTCGTCACAGTTCTTTTCATGCATGTGCTACATCCCATTGTTTCCCAAAGTCTGGAAGAAAAAATGTTTTTATTTAACATATTCCCAAAGGCTATATTTTTCTTGATGGTAAAAGTTTTGTGCCTAATATTTATGAAAATGATTTGCATTTCTCATCAGACCCCACTTTGATGAGCAAATAATTTAATGCATCCACTGCTCTGAATTATAATACATTAATAGTGCAATGTTAATATTCTTTCCAGCAGTAATTAATACGCTGCAATTACCTCAGAAAGTACAAAGCTATTACTAGAGTGGTATCATTTTTGAAAAGATTTACAACTTTATGAAGTCCCAATTTAGCCCAAATGTAAGTTACTAAAGCTATAACTTGATACCAGAATATCATATTACTACCAATGACACATATTTTGCCTTTTGAAATATATCAGTATTTGTACTTCTATAGGCAACCAGAGAATAATTGTTACTTATGATCAACAGAAAATCAACAGATGCAACATTTAGTAGATTTACGAACATTATAAAAGCCATTGAAGCGACAATGTGACATACGTACAGGATTAAACAAGGTAACAAAGAAAACAAATCAATCTCGTTGGTTTATCATTTCAGAGTGAAATGGCTCATACATTTTGATGGTTCCAGAAAAAATACTACTGTTCTTCCGAGAATAACAAGCAACAATTGACATGCACAGATCGTCAACCATTTTTATACAAATAGCTGAATTTTGATTTATGTTGACACAATAACTACTTTAGAGCTTTACACAAAATTCTGCTAACAAACACACGATTTTAGCGAAACACACAATATGTACAGACAAACACTTAAATCCTCCTCCAAGCAGAGGTCTAATTTCTCTGGCACGGCCCTGTTGTATTTTCTATCAATCACTAGCTGAACATGCCGGCTGATGGGCACAGGAGTGGAATAAATGCAATCAGGGCTAATGAGTCTCCTGTCGCTCATCTGTGATGCTGTGGGTGGATCAGCATGATGACTGTAAACTATGGGCTTACAACAAGACGAGGAGCAGGCAAACAGGCCACCAAGCTCTCTGTCTCAAATGCTGTCCTGGCATCTGCTCTCTCTCAACCTCCCTCGCTTCTTTCTCTCTCTCTCTCTCACTGCTTATCTTGCGCGCCATGTAATCTAAGATCTCAGAGGAAAAAACAAATCCACTATCAGCATCAGGCAAATGTCAGAACAAATGGACACAGCTAATAATGACGAGGAAAAGAATATTGCGCCATCTCGTAACAGTAACGATACTCTGTTCTTTTATTATGC